>NW_028296865.1:0-281299 GCF_055471065.1 Atractosteus spatula
CACATTGAGTCAGCCCTTAACCCCAGTGCTCAGAAATTGTCAAAACGTGTTTTTCAGCAGAAATAAAGACGTTTTGGCAACTTTGGTCACCACCATGTAACTTATAGGGCAGGAACAGCACAGTTTTCAAAACGTGTTTTTCAGCCCGAAATAAACGCTTTTTCTCAGCCCTTAGATTCGCAGTGTAACTGCCTGGCTCAGAAGAGCACATTGAGTCAGCCCTTAACCCCAGTGTACAGAAATTGTCAAAACGTGTTTTTCAGCAGAAATAAACATGTTTTGGCAACTTTGGTAACCCCCATGTAACTTATAGGGTAGGAACAACACAGTTTTCAAAACGTGTTTTTCAGCCCGAAATAAACGCTTTTTCTCAGCCCTTAGATTCGCAGTGTAACTGCCTGGCTCAGAAGAGCACACTGAGTCAGCCCTTAACCCCAGTGCTCAGAAATTGTCAAAACGTGTTTTTCAGCAGAAATAAACACGTTTTGGCAACTTTGGTCACCACCATGTAACTTATAGGGCAGGAACAACACAGTTTTCAAAACGTGTTTTTCAGCCCGAAATAAACGCGTTTTGTCAGCCCTTAGAATCGCTGTGTAACTGCCTGGCTCAGAAGAGCACATTGAGTCAGCCCTTAACCCCAGTGCTCAGAAATTGTCAAAACGTGTTTTTCAGCAGAAATAAAGACGTTTTGGCAACTTTGGTCACCACCATGTAACTTATAGGGCAGGAACAGCACAGTTTTCAAAACGTGTTTTTCAGCCCGAAATAAACGCGTTTTGTCAGCCCTTAGAATCGCTGTGTAACTGCCTGGCTCAGAAGAGCACATTGAGTCAGCCCTTAACCCCAGTGTGCAGAAATTGTCAAATCGTGTTTTTCAGCAGAATTAAACACGTTTTGGCAACTTTGGTAACCACCATGTAACTTTTAGGGCAGGAACAACACAGTTTTCAAAACGTGTTTTTCAGCCCGAAATAAACGCGTTTTGTCAGCCCTTAGAATCGCTGTGTAACTGCCTGGCTCAGAAGAGCACATTGAGTCAGCCCTTAACCCCAGTGTGCAGAAATTGTCAAAACGTGTTTTTCAGCAGAAATAAAGACGTTTTGGCAACTTTGGTCACCACCATGTAACTTATAGGGCAGGAACAGCACAGTTTTCAAAACGTGTTTTTCAGCCCGAAATAAACGCGTTTTGTCAGCCCTTAGAATCGCAGTGTAACTGCCTGGCTCAGAAGAGCACATTGAGTCAGCCCTTAACCCCAGTGTACAGAAATTGTCAAAACGTGTTTTTCAGCAGAAATAAACATGTTTTGGCAACTTTGGTAACCCCCATGTAACTTATAGGGTAGGAACAACACAGTTTTCAAAACGTGTTTTTCAGCCCGAAATAAACGCTTTTTCTCAGCCCTTAGATTCGCAGTGTAACTGCCTGGCTCAGAAGAGCACACTGAGTCAGCCCTTAACCCCAGTGCTCAGAAATTGTCAAAACGTGTTTTTCAGCAGAAATAAACATGTTTTGGCAACTTTGGTCACCACCATGTAACTTATAGGGCAGGAACAGCACAGTTTTCAAAACGTGTTTTTCAGCCCGAAATAAACGCTTTTTCTCAGCCCTTAGATTCGCAGTGTAACTGCCTGGCTCAGAAGAGCACATTGAGTCAGCCCTTAACCCCAGTGCTCAGAAATTGTCAAAACGTGTTTTTCAGCAGAAATAAAGACGTTTTGGCAACTTTGGTCACCACCATGTAACTTATAGGGCAGGAACAGCACAGTTTTCAAAACGTGTTTTTCAGCCCGAAATAAACGCGTTTTGTCAGCCCTTAGAATCGCAGTGTAACTGCCTGGCTCAGAAGAGCACATTGAGTCAGCCCTTAACCCCAGTGTACAGAAATTGTCAAAACGTGTTTTTCAGCAGAAATAAACATGTTTTGGCAACTTTGGTAACCCCCATGTAACTTATAGGGCAGGAACAACACAGTTTTCAAAACGTGTTTTTCAGCCCGAAATAAACGCTTTTTCTCAGCCCTTAGATTCGCAGTGTAACTGCCTGGCTCAGAAGAGCACACTGAGTCAGCCCTTAACCCCAGTGCTCAGAAATTGTCAAAACGTGTTTTTCAGCAGAAATAAACATGTTTTGGCAACTTTGGTCACCACCATGTAACTTATAGGGCAGGAACAGCACAGTTTTCAAAACGTGTTTTTCAGCCCGAAATAAACGCGTTTTGTCAGCCCTTAGAATCGCAGTGTAACTGCCTGGCTCAGAAGAGCACATTGAGTCAGCCCTTAACCCCAGTGTACAGAAATTGTCAAAACGTGTTTTTCAGCAGAAATAAACATGTTTTGGCAACTTTGGTAACCCCCATGTAACTTATAGGGTAGGAACAACACAGTTTTCAAAACGTGTTTTTCAGCCCGAAATAAACGCTTTTTCTCAGCCCTTAGATTCGCAGTGTAACTGCCTGGCTCAGAAGAGCACACTGAGTCAGCCCTTAACCCCAGTGCTCAGAAATTGTCAAAACGTGTTTTTCAGCAGAAATAAACATGTTTTGGCAACTTTGGTCACCACCATGTAACTTATAGGGCAGGAACAACACAGTTTTCAAAACGTGTTTTTCAGCCCGAAATAAACGCGTTTTGTCAGCCCTTAGAATCGCTGTGTAACTGCCTGGCTCAGAAGAGCACATTGAGTCAGCCCTTAACCCCAGTGCTCAGAAATTGTCAAATCGTGTTTTTCAGCAGAAATAAACACGTTTTGGCAACTTTGGTCACCACCATGTAACTTTTAGGGCAGGAACAACACAGTTTTCAAAACGTGTTTTTCAGCCCGAAATAAACGCGTTTTGTCAGCCCTTAGAATCGCTGTGTAACTGCCTGGCTCAGAAGAGCACATTGAGTCAGCCCTTAACCCCAGTGTACAGAAATTGTCAAAATGTGTTTTTCAGCAGAAATAAACATGTTTTGGCAACTTTGGTAACCTCCATGTAACTTATAGGGTAGGAACAACACAGTTTTCAAAACGTGTTTTTCAGCCCGAAATAAACGCTTTTTCTCAGCCCTTAGATTCGCAGTGTAACTGCCTGGCACAGAAGAGCACATTGAGTCAGCCCTTAACCCCAGTGCTCAGAAATTGTCAAAACGTGTTTTTCAGCAGAAATAAAGACGTTTTGGCAACTTTGGTCACCACCATGTAACTTATAGGGCAGGAACAGCACAGTTTTCAAAACGTGTTTTTCAGCCCGAAATAAACGCGTTTTGTCAGCCCTTAGAATCGCTGTGTAACTGCCTGGCTCAGAAGAGCACATTGAGTCAGCCCTTAACCCCAGTGTACAGAAATTGTTAAAACGTGTTTTTCAGCAGAAATAAACATGTTTTGGCAACTTTGGTAACCCCCATGTAACTTATAGGGTAGGAACAACACAGTTTTCAAAACGTGTTTTTCAGCCCGAAATAAACGCTTTTTCTCAGCCCTTAGATTCGCAGTGTAACTGCCTGGCTCAGAAGAGCACATTGAGTCAGCCCTTAACCCCAGTGCTCAGAAATTGTCAAAACGTGTTTTTCAGCAGAAATAAAGACGTTTTGGCAACTTTGGTCACCACCATGTAACTTATAGGGCAGGAACAGCACAGTTTTCAAAACGTGTTTTTCAGCCCGAAATAAACGCGTTTTGTCAGCCCTTAGAATCGCAGTGTAACTGCCTGGCTCAGAAGAGCACATTGAGTCAGCCCTTAACCCCAGTGTACAGAAATTGTCAAAACGTGTTTTTCAGCAGAAATAAACATGTTTTGGCAACTTTGGTAACCCCCATGTAACTTATAGGGTAGGAACAACACAGTTTTCAAAACGTGTTTTTCAGCCCGAAATAAACGCTTTTTCTCAGCCCTTAGATTCGCAGTGTAACTGCCTGGCTCAGAAGAGCACACTGAGTCAGCCCTTAACCCCAGTGCTCAGAAATTGTCAAAACGTGTTTTTCAGCAGAAATAAACACGTTTTGGTAACTTTGGTCACCACCATGTAACTTATAGGGCAGGAAAAACACAGTTTTCAAAACGTGTTTTTCAGCCCGAAATAAACGCGTTTTGTCAGCCCTTAGAATCGCTGTGTAACTGCCTGGCTCAGAAGAGCACACTGAGTCAGCCCTTAACCCCAGTGCTCAGAAATTGTCAAAACGTGTTTTTCAGCAGAAATAAACACGTTTTGGCAACTTTGGTCACCACCATGTAACTTATAGGGCAGGAACAGCACAGTTTTCAAAACGTGTTTTTCAGCCCGAAATAAACGCGTTTTGTCAGCCCTTAGAATCGCTGTGTAACTGCCTGGCTCAGAAGAGCACATTGAGTCAGCCCTTAACCCCAGTGTGCAGAAATTGTCAAATCGTGTTTTTCAGCAGAAATAAACACGTTTTGGCAACTTTGGTAACCACCATGTAACTTTTAGGTCAGGAACAACACAGTTTTCAAAACGTGTTTTTCAGCCCGAAATAAACGCGTTTTGTCAGCCCTTAGAATCGCTGTGTAACTGCCTGGCTCAGAAGAGCACATTGAGTCAGCCCTTAACCCCAGTGTGCAGAAATTGTCAAAACGTGTTTTTCAGCAGAAATAAAGACGTTTTGGCAACTTTGGTCACCACCATGTAACTTATAGGGCAGGAACAGCACAGTTTTCAAAACGTGTTTTTCAGCCCGAAATAAACGCGTTTTGTCAGCCCTTAGAATCGCAGTGTAACTGCCTGGCTCAGAAGAGCACATTGAGTCAGCCCTTAACCCCAGTGTACAGAAATTGTCAAAACGTGTTTTTCAGCAGAAATAAACATGTTTTGGCAACTTTGGTAACCCCCATGTAACTTATAGGGTAGGAACAACACAGTTTTCAAAACGTGTTTTTCAGCCCGAAATAAACGCTTTTTCTCAGCCCTTAGATTCGCAGTGTAACTGCCTGGCTCAGAAGAGCACACTGAGTCAGCCCTTAACCCCAGTGCTCAGAAATTGTCAAAACGTGTTTTTCAGCAGAAATAAACATGTTTTGGCAACTTTGGTCACCACCATGTAACTTATAGGGCAGGAACAACACAGTTTTCAAAACGTGTTTTTCAGCCCGAAATAAACGCGTTTTGTCAGCCCTTAGAATCGCTGTGTAACTGCCTGGCTCAGAAGAGCACATTGAGTCAGCCCTTAACCCCAGTGCTCAGAAATTGTCAAATCGTGTTTTTCAGCAGAAATAAACACGTTTTGGCAACTTTGGTCACCACCATGTAACTTTTAGGGCAGGAACAACACAGTTTTCAAAACGTGTTTTTCAGCCCGAAATAAACGCGTTTTGTCAGCCCTTAGAATCGCTGTGTAACTGCCTGGCTCAGAAGAGCACATTGAGTCAGCCCTTAACCCCAGTGTACAGAAATTGTCAAAATGTGTTTTTCAGCAGAAATAAACATGTTTTGGCAACTTTGGTAACCTCCATGTAACTTATAGGGTAGGAACAACACAGTTTTCAAAACGTGTTTTTCAGCCCGAAATAAACGCTTTTTCTCAGCCCTTAGATTCGCAGTGTAACTGCCTGGCACAGAAGAGCACATTGAGTCAGCCCTTAACCCCAGTGCTCAGAAATTGTCAAAACGTGTTTTTCAGCAGAAATAAAGACGTTTTGGCAACTTTGGTCACCACCATGTAACTTATAGGGCAGGAACAGCACAGTTTTCAAAACGTGTTTTTCAGCCCGAAATAAACGCGTTTTGTCAGCCCTTAGAATCGCTGTGTAACTGCCTGGCTCAGAAGAGCACATTGAGTCAGCCCTTAACCCCAGTGTACAGAAATTGTTAAAACGTGTTTTTCAGCAGAAATAAACATGTTTTGGCAACTTTGGTAACCCCCATGTAACTTATAGGGTAGGAACAACACAGTTTTCAAAACGTGTTTTTCAGCCCGAAATAAACGCTTTTTCTCAGCCCTTAGATTCGCAGTGTAACTGCCTGGCTCAGAAGAGCACATTGAGTCAGCCCTTAACCCCAGTGCTCAGAAATTGTCAAAACGTGTTTTTCAGCAGAAATAAAGACGTTTTGGCAACTTTGGTCACCACCATGTAACTTATAGGGCAGGAACAGCACAGTTTTCAAAACGTGTTTTTCAGCCCGAAATAAACGCGTTTTGTCAGCCCTTAGAATCGCAGTGTAACTGCCTGGCTCAGAAGAGCACATTGAGTCAGCCCTTAACCCCAGTGTACAGAAATTGTCAAAACGTGTTTTTCAGCAGAAATAAACATGTTTTGGCAACTTTGGTAACCCCCATGTAACTTATAGGGTAGGAACAACACAGTTTTCAAAACGTGTTTTTCAGCCCGAAATAAACGCTTTTTCTCAGCCCTTAGATTCGCAGTGTAACTGCCTGGCTCAGAAGAGCACACTGAGTCAGCCCTTAACCCCAGTGCTCAGAAATTGTCAAAACGTGTTTTTCAGCAGAAATAAACACGTTTTGGTAACTTTGGTCACCACCATGTAACTTATAGGGCAGGAAAAACACAGTTTTCAAAACGTGTTTTTCAGCCCGAAATAAACGCGTTTTGTCAGCCCTTAGAATCGCTGTGTAACTGCCTGGCTCAGAAGAGCACACTGAGTCAGCCCTTAACCCCAGTGCTCAGAAATTGTCAAAACGTGTTTTTCAGCAGAAATAAACACGTTTTGGCAACTTTGGTCACCACCATGTAACTTATAGGGCAGGAACAGCACAGTTTTCAAAACGTGTTTTTCAGCCCGAAATAAACGCGTTTTGTCAGCCCTTAGAATCGCTGTGTAACTGCCTGGCTCAGAAGAGCACATTGAGTCAGCCCTTAACCCCAGTGTGCAGAAATTGTCAAATCGTGTTTTTCAGCAGAAATAAACACGTTTTGGCAACTTTGGTAACCACCATGTAACTTTTAGGTCAGGAACAACACAGTTTTCAAAACGTGTTTTTCAGCCCGAAATAAACGCGTTTTGTCAGCCCTTAGAATCGCTGTGTAACTGCCTGGCTCAGAAGAGCACATTGAGTCAGCCCTTAACCCCAGTGTGCAGAAATTGTCAAAACGTGTTTTTCAGCAGAAATAAAGACGTTTTGGCAACTTTGGTCACCACCATGTAACTTATAGGGCAGGAACAGCACAGTTTTCAAAACGTGTTTTTCAGCCCGAAATAAACGCGTTTTGTCAGCCCTTAGAATCGCAGTGTAACTGCCTGGCTCAGAAGAGCACATTGAGTCAGCCCTTAACCCCAGTGTACAGAAATTGTCAAAACGTGTTTTTCAGCAGAAATAAACATGTTTTGGCAACTTTGGTAACCCCCATGTAACTTATAGGGTAGGAACAACACAGTTTTCAAAACGTGTTTTTCAGCCCGAAATAAACGCTTTTTCTCAGCCCTTAGATTCGCAGTGTAACTGCCTGGCTCAGAAGAGCACACTGAGTCAGCCCTTAACCCCAGTGCTCAGAAATTGTCAAAACGTGTTTTTCAGCAGAAATAAACATGTTTTGGCAACTTTGGTCACCACCATGTAACTTATAGGGCAGGAACAGCACAGTTTTCAAAACGTGTTTTTCAGCCCGAAATAAACGCTTTTTCTCAGCCCTTAGATTCGCAGTGTAACTGCCTGGCTCAGAAGAGCACATTGAGTCAGCCCTTAACCCCAGTGCTCAGAAATTGTCAAAACGTGTTTTTCAGCAGAAATAAAGACGTTTTGGCAACTTTGGTCACCACCATGTAACTTATAGGGCAGGAACAGCACAGTTTTCAAAACGTGTTTTTCAGCCCGAAATAAACGCGTTTTGTCAGCCCTTAGAATCGCAGTGTAACTGCCTGGCTCAGAAGAGCACATTGAGTCAGCCCTTAACCCCAGTGTACAGAAATTGTCAAAACGTGTTTTTCAGCAGAAATAAACATGTTTTGGCAACTTTGGTAACCCCCATGTAACTTATAGGGCAGGAACAACACAGTTTTCAAAACGTGTTTTTCAGCCCGAAATAAACGCTTTTTCTCAGCCCTTAGATTCGCAGTGTAACTGCCTGGCTCAGAAGAGCAGATTGAGTCAGCCCTTAACCCCAGTGCTCAGAAATTGTCAAAACGTGTTTTTCAGCAGAAATAAAGACGTTTTGGCAACTTTGGTCACCACCATGTAACTTATAGGGCAGGAACAACACAGTTTTCAAAACGTGTTTTTCAGCCCGAAATAAACGCGTTTTGTCAGCCTTTAGAATTGCTGTGTAACTGCCTGGCTCAGAAGAGCACATTGAGTCAGCCCTTAACCCCAGTGTACAGAAATTGTCAAAACGTGTTTTTCAGCAGAAATAAACATGTTTTGGCAACTTTGGTAACCCCCGTGTAACTTATAGGGCAGGAACAACACAGTTTTCAAAACGTGTTTTTCAGCCCGAAATAAACGCTTTTTCTCAGCCCTTAGATTCGCAGTGTAACTGCCTGGCTCAGAAGAGCACATTGAGTCAGCCCTTAACCCCAGTGCTCAGAAATTGTCAAAACGTGTTTTTCAGCAGAAATAAAGACGTTTTGGCAACTTTGGTCACCACCATGTAACTTATAGGGCAGGAACAGCACAGTTTTCAAAACGTGTTTTTCAGCCCGAAATAAACGCTTTTTCTCAGCCCTTAGATTCGCAGTGTAACTGCCTGGCTCAGAAGAGCACATTGAGTCAGCCCTTAACCCCAGTGTACAGAAATTGTCAAAACGTGTTTTTCAGCAGAAATAAACATGTTTTGGCAACTTTGGTAACCCCCATGTAACTTATAGGGTAGGAACAACACAGTTTTCAAAACGTGTTTTTCAGCCCGAAATAAACGCTTTTTCTCAGCCCTTAGATTCGCAGTGTAACTGCCTGGCTCAGAAGAGCACACTGAGTCAGCCCTTAACCCCAGTGCTCAGAAATTGTCAAAACGTGTTTTTCAGCAGAAATAAACACGTTTTGGCAACTTTGGTCACCACCATGTAACTTATAGGGCAGGAACAACACAGTTTTCAAAACGTGTTTTTCAGCCCGAAATAAACGCGTTTTGTCAGCCCTTAGAATCGCTGTGTAACTGCCTGGCTCAGAAGAGCACATTGAGTCAGCCCTTAACCCCAGTGCTCAGAAATTGTCAAAACGTGTTTTTCAGCAGAAATAAAGACGTTTTGGCAACTTTGGTCACCACCATGTAACTTATAGGGCAGGAACAGCACAGTTTTCAAAACGTGTTTTTCAGCCCGAAATAAACGCGTTTTGTCAGCCCTTAGAATCGCTGTGTAACTGCCTGGCTCAGAAGAGCACATTGAGTCAGCCCTTAACCCCAGTGTGCAGAAATTGTCAAATCGTGTTTTTCAGCAGAATTAAACACGTTTTGGCAACTTTGGTAACCACCATGTAACTTTTAGGGCAGGAACAACACAGTTTTCAAAACGTGTTTTTCAGCCCGAAATAAACGCGTTTTGTCAGCCCTTAGAATCGCTGTGTAACTGCCTGGCTCAGAAGAGCACATTGAGTCAGCCCTTAACCCCAGTGTGCAGAAATTGTCAAAACGTGTTTTTCAGCAGAAATAAAGACGTTTTGGCAACTTTGGTCACCACCATGTAACTTATAGGGCAGGAACAGCACAGTTTTCAAAACGTGTTTTTCAGCCCGAAATAAACGCGTTTTGTCAGCCCTTAGAATCGCAGTGTAACTGCCTGGCTCAGAAGAGCACATTGAGTCAGCCCTTAACCCCAGTGTACAGAAATTGTCAAAACGTGTTTTTCAGCAGAAATAAACATGTTTTGGCAACTTTGGTAACCCCCATGTAACTTATAGGGTAGGAACAACACAGTTTTCAAAACGTGTTTTTCAGCCCGAAATAAACGCTTTTTCTCAGCCCTTAGATTCGCAGTGTAACTGCCTGGCTCAGAAGAGCACACTGAGTCAGCCCTTAACCCCAGTGCTCAGAAATTGTCAAAACGTGTTTTTCAGCAGAAATAAACATGTTTTGGCAACTTTGGTCACCACCATGTAACTTATAGGGCAGGAACAGCACAGTTTTCAAAACGTGTTTTTCAGCCCGAAATAAACGCTTTTTCTCAGCCCTTAGTTTCGCAGTGTAACTGCCTGGCTCAGAAGAGCACATTGAGTCAGCCCTTAACCCCAGTGCTCAGAAATTGTCAAAACGTGTTTTTCAGCAGAAATAAAGACGTTTTGGCAACTTTGGTCACCACCATGTAACTTATAGGGCAGGAACAGCACAGTTTTCAAAACGTGTTTTTCAGCCCGAAATAAACGCGTTTTGTCAGCCCTTAGAATCGCAGTGTAACTGCCTGGCTCAGAAGAGCACATTGAGTCAGCCCTTAACCCCAGTGTACAGAAATTGTCAAAACGTGTTTTTCAGCAGAAATAAACATGTTTTGGCAACTTTGGTAACCCCCATGTAACTTATAGGGCAGGAACAACACAGTTTTCAAAACGTGTTTTTCAGCCCGAAATAAACGCTTTTTCTCAGCCCTTAGATTCGCAGTGTAACTGCCTGGCTCAGAAGAGCACACTGAGTCAGCCCTTAACCCCAGTGCTCAGAAATTGTCAAAACGTGTTTTTCAGCAGAAATAAACATGTTTTGGCAACTTTGGTCACCACCATGTAACTTATAGGGCAGGAACAGCACAGTTTTCAAAACGTGTTTTTCAGCCCGAAATAAACGCGTTTTGTCAGCCCTTAGAATCGCAGTGTAACTGCCTGGCTCAGAAGAGCACATTGAGTCAGCCCTTAACCCCAGTGTACAGAAATTGTCAAAACGTGTTTTTCAGCAGAAATAAACATGTTTTGGCAACTTTGGTAACCCCCATGTAACTTATAGGGTAGGAACAACACAGTTTTCAAAACGTGTTTTTCAGCCCGAAATAAACGCTTTTTCTCAGCCCTTAGATTCGCAGTGTAACTGCCTGGCTCAGAAGAGCACACTGAGTCAGCCCTTAACCCCAGTGCTCAGAAATTGTCAAAACGTGTTTTTCAGCAGAAATAAACACGTTTTGGTAACTTTGGTCACCACCATGTAACTTATAGGGCAGGAACAACACAGTTTTCAAAACGTGTTTTTCAGCCCGAAATAAACGCGTTTTGTCAGCCCTTAGAATCGCTGTGTAACTGCCTGGCTCAGAAGAGCACACTGAGTCAGCCCTTAACCCCAGTGCTCAGAAATTGTCAAAACGTGTTTTTCAGCAGAAATAAACACGTTTTGGCAACTTTGGTCACCACCATGTAACTTATAGGGCAGGAACAACACAGTTTTCAAAACGTGTTTTTCAGCCCGAAATAAACGCGTTTTGTCAGCCCTTAGAATCGCTGTGTAACTGCCTGGCTCAGAAGAGCACATTGAGTCAGCCCTTAACCCCAGTGCTCAGAAATTGTCAAAACGTGTTTTTCAGCAGAAATAAAGACGTTTTGGCAACTTTGGTCACCACCATGTAACTTATAGGGCAGGAACAGCACAGTTTTCAAAACGTGTTTTTCAGCCCGAAATAAACGCGTTTTGTCAGCCCTTAGAATCGCTGTGTAACTGCCTGGCTCAGAAGAGCACATTGAGTCAGCCCTTAACCCCAGTGTGCAGAAATTGTCAAATCGTGTTTTTCAGCAGAAATAAACACGTTTTGGCAACTTTGGTAACCACCATGTAACTTTTAGGGCAGGAACAACACAGTTTTCAAAACGTGTTTTTCAGCCCGAAATAAACGCGTTTTGTCAGCCCTTAGAATCGCTGTGTAACTGCCTGGCTCAGAAGAGCACATTGAGTCAGCCCTTAACCCCAGTGTGCAGAAATTGTCAAAACGTGTTTTTCAGCAGAAATAAAGACGTTTTGGCAACTTTGGTCACCACCATGTAACTTATAGGGCAGGAACAGCACAGTTTTCAAAACGTGTTTTTCAGCCCGAAATAAACGCGTTTTGTCAGCCCTTAGAATCGCAGTGTAACTGCCTGGCTCAGAAGAGCACATTGAGTCAGCCCTTAACCCCAGTGTACAGAAATTGTCAAAACGTGTTTTTCAGCAGAAATAAACATGTTTTGGCAACTTTGGTAACCCCCATGTAACTTATAGGGTAGGAACAACACAGTTTTCAAAACGTGTTTTTCAGCCCGAAATAAACGCTTTTTCTCAGCCCTTAGATTCGCAGTGTAACTGCCTGGCTCAGAAGAGCACATTGAGTCAGCCCTTAACCCCAGTGCTCAGAAATTGTCAAAACGTGTTTTTCAGCAGAAATAAAGACGTTTTGGCAACTTTGGTCACCACCATGTAACTTATAGGGCAGGAACAACACAGTTTTCAAAACGTGTTTTTCAGCCCGAAATAAACGCGTTTTGTCAGCCTTTAGAATTGCTGTGTAACTGCCTGGCTCAGAAGAGCACATTGAGTCAGCCCTTAACCCCAGTGTACAGAAATTGTCAAAACGTGTTTTTCAGCAGAAATAAACATGTTTTGGCAACTTTGGTAACCCCCGTGTAACTTATAGGGCAGGAACAACACAGTTTTCAAAACGTGTTTTTCAGCCCGAAATAAACGCTTTTTCTCAGCCCTTAGATTCGCAGTGTAACTGCCTGGCTCAGAAGAGCACATTGAGTCAGCCCTTAACCCCAGTGCTCAGAAATTGTCAAAACGTGTTTTTCAGCAGAAATAAAGACGTTTTGGCAACTTTGGTCACCACCATGTAACTTATAGGGCAGGAACAGCACAGTTTTCAAAACGTGTTTTTCAGCCCGAAATAAACGCTTTTTCTCAGCCCTTAGATTCGCAGTGTAACTGCCTGGCTCAGAAGAGCACATTGAGTCAGCCCTTAACCCCAGTGCTCAGAAATTGTCAAATCGTGTTTTTCAGCAGAAATAAACACGTTTTGGCAACTTTGGTCACCACCATGTAACTTTTAGGGCAGGAACAACACAGTTTTCAAAACGTGTTTTTCAGCCCGAAATAAACGCGTTTTGTCAGCCCTTAGAATCGCTGTGTAACTGCCTGGCTCAGAAGAGCACATTGAGTCAGCCCTTAACCCCAGTGTACAGAAATTGTCAAAATGTGTTTTTCAGCAGAAATAAACATGTTTTGGCAACTTTGGTAACCCCCATGTAACTTATAGGGTAGGAACAACACAGTTTTCAAAACGTGTTTTTCAGCCCGAAATAAACGCTTTTTCTCAGCCCTTAGATTCGCAGTGTAACTGCCTGGCACAGAAGAGCACATTGAGTCAGCCCTTAACCCCAGTGCTCAGAAATTGTCAAAACGTGTTTTTCAGCAGAAATAAAGACGTTTTGGCAACTTTGGTCACCACCATGTAACTTATAGGGCAGGAACAGCACAGTTTTCAAAACGTGTTTTTCAGCCCGAAATAAACGCGTTTTGTCAGCCCTTAGAATCGCTGTGTAACTGCCTGGCTCAGAAGAGCACATTGAGTCAGCCCTTAACCCCAGTGTACAGAAATTGTCAAAACGTGTTTTTCAGCAGAAATAAACATGTTTTGGCAACTTTGGTAACCCCCATGTAACTTATAGGGTAGGAACAACACAGTTTTCAAAACGTGTTTTTCAGCCCGAAATAAACGCTTTTTCTCAGCCCTTAGATTCGCAGTGTAACTGCCTGGCTCAGAAGAGCACATTGAGTCAGCCCTTAACCCCAGTGCTCAGAAATTGTCAAAACGTGTTTTTCAGCAGAAATAAGATCGTTTTGGCAACTTTGGTCACCACCATGTAACTTATAGGGCAGGAACAGCACAGTTTTCAAAACGTGTTTTTCAGCCCGAAATAAACGCGTTTTGTCAGCCCTTAGAATCGCAGTGTAACTGCCTGGCTCAGAAGAGCACATTGAGTCAGCCCTTAACCCCAGTGTACAGAAATTGTCAAAACGTGTTTTTCAGCAGAAATAAACATGTTTTGGCAACTTTGGTAACCCCCATGTAACTTATAGGGTAGGAACAACACAGTTTTCAAAACGTGTTTTTCAGCCCGAAATAAACGCTTTTTCTCAGCCCTTAGATTCGCAGTGTAACTGCCTGGCTCAGAAGAGCACACTGAGTCAGCCCTTAACCCCAGTGCTCAGAAATTGTCAAAACGTGTTTTTCAGCAGAAATAAACATGTTTTGGCAACTTTGGTCACCACCATGTAACTTATAGGGCAGGAACAACACAGTTTTCAAAACGTGTTTTTCAGCCCGAAATAAACGCGTTTTGTCAGCCCTTAGAATCGCTGTGTAACTGCCTGGCTCAGAAGAGCACATTGAGTCAGCCCTTAACCCCAGTGCTCAGAAATTGTCAAAACGTGTTTTTCAGCAGAAATAAACATGTTTTGGCAACTTTGGTCACCACCATGTAACTTATAGGGCAGGAACAGCACAGTTTTCAAAACGTGTTTTTCAGCCCGAAATAAACGCTTTTTCTCAGCCCTTAGATTCGCAGTGTAACTGCCTGGCTCAGAAGAGCACATTGAGTCAGCCCTTAACCCCAGTGCTCAGAAATTGTCAAAACGTGTTTTTCAGCAGAAATAAACACGTTTTGGCAACTTTGGTCACCACCATGTAACTTTTAGGGCAGGAACAACACAGTTTTCAAAACGTGTTTTTCAGCCCGAAATAAACGCGTTTTGTCAGCCCTTAGAATCGCTGTGTAACTGCCTGGCTCAGAAGAACACATTGAGTCAGCCCTTAACCCCAGTGTACAGAAATTGTCAAAATGTGTTTTTCAGCAGAAATAAACATGTTTTGGCAACTTTGGTAACCTCCATGTAACTTATAGGGCAGGAACAGCACAGTTTTCAAAACGTGTTTTTCAGCCCGAAATAAACGCGTTTTGTCAGCCCTTAGAATCGCTGTGTAACTGCCTGGCTCAGAAGAGCACACTGAGTCAGCCCTTAACCCCAGTGCTCAGAAATTGTCAAATCGTGTTTTTCAGCAGAAATAAACACGTTTTGGCAACTTTGGTCACCACCATGTAACTTTTAGGGCAGGAACAACACAGTTTTCAAAACGTGTTTTTCAGCCCGAAATAAACGCGTTTTGTCAGCCCTTAGAATCGCTGTGTAACTGCCTGGCTCAGAAGAGCACATTGAGTCAGCCCTTAACCCCAGTGTACAGAAATTGTCAAAACGTGTTTTTCAGCAGAAATAAACATGTTTTGGCAACATTGGTAACCCCCATGTAACTTATAGGGTAGGAACAACACAGTTTTCAAAACGTGTTTTTCAGCCCGAAATAAACGCTTTTTCTCAGCCCTTAGATTCGCAGTGTAACTGCCTGGCTCAGAAGAGCACACTGAGTCAGCCCTTAACCCCAGTGCTCAGAAATTGTCAAAACGTGTTTTTCAGCAGAAATAAACATGTTTTGGCAACTTTGGTCACCACCATGTAACTTATAGGGCAGGAACAGCACAGTTTTCAAAACGTGTTTTTCAGCCCGAAATAAACGCGTTTTGTCAGCCCTTAGAATCGCAGTGTAACTGCCTGGCTCAGAAGAGCACATTGAGTCAGCCCTTAACCCCAGTGTACAGAAATTGTCAAAACGTGTTTTTCAGCAGAAATAAACATGTTTTGGCAACTTTGGTAACCCCCATGTAACTTATAGGGTAGGAACAACACAGTTTTCAAAACGTGTTTTTCAGCCCGAAATAAACGCTTTTTCTCAGCCCTTAGATTCGCAGTGTAACTGCCTGGCTCAGAAGAGCACACTGAGTCAGCCCTTAACCCCAGTGCTCAGAAATTGTCAAAACGTGTTTTTCAGCAGAAATAAACACGTTTTGGTAACTTTGGTCACCACCATGTAACTTATAGGGCAGGAACAACACAGTTTTCAAAACGTGTTTTTCAGCCCGAATAAACGCGTTTTGTCAGCCCTTAGAATCGCTGTGTAACTGCCTGGCTCAGAAGAGCACACTGAGTCAGCCCTTAACCCCAGTGCTCAGAAATTGTCAAAACGTGTTTTTCAGCAGAAATAAACACGTTTTGGCAACTTTGGTCACCACCATGTAACTTATAGGGCAGGAACAACACAGTTTTCAAAACGTGTTTTTCAGCCCGAAATAAACGCGTTTTGTCAGCCCTTAGAATCGCTGTGTAACTGCCTGGCTCAGAAGAGCACATTGAGTCAGCCCTTAACCCCAGTGCTCAGAAATTGTCAAAACGTGTTTTTCAGCAGAAATAAAGACGTTTTGGCAACTTTGGTCACCACCATGTAACTTATAGGGCAGGAACAGCACAGTTTTCAAAACGTGTTTTTCAGCCCGAAATAAACGCGTTTTGTCAGCCCTTAGAATCGCTGTGTAACTGCCTGGCTCAGAAGAGCACATTGAGTCAGCCCTTAACCCCAGTGTGCAGAAATTGTCAAATCGTGTTTTTCAGCAGAAATAAACACGTTTTGGCAACTTTGGTAACCACCATGTAACTTTTAGGGCAAGAACAACACAGTTTTCAAAACGTGTTTTTCAGCCCGAAATAAACGCGTTTTGTCAGCCCTTAGAATCGCTGTGTAACTGCCTGGCTCAGAAGAGCACATTGAGTCAGCCCTTAACCCCAGTGTGCAGAAATTGTCAAAACGTGTTTTTCAGCAGAAATAAAGACGTTTTGGCAACTTTGGTCACCACCATGTAACTTATAGGGCAGGAACAGCACAGTTTTCAAAACGTGTTTTTCAGCCCGAAATAAACGCGTTTTGTCAGCCCTTAGAATCGCAGTGTAACTGCCTGGCTCAGAAGAGCACATTGAGTCAGCCCTTAACCCCAGTGTACAGAAATTGTCAAAACGTGTTTTTCAGCAGAAATAAACATGTTTTGGCAACTTTGGTAACCCCCATGTAACTTATAGGGTAGGAACAACACAGTTTTCAAAACGTGTTTTTCAGCCCGAAATAAACGCTTTTTCTCAGCCCTTAGATTCGCAGTGTAACTGCCTGGCTCAGAAGAGCACACTGAGTCAGCCCTTAACCCCAGTGCTCAGAAATTGTCAAAACGTGTTTTTCAGCAGAAATAAACATGTTTTGGCAACTTTGGTCACCACCATGTAACTTATAGGGCAGGAACAGCACAGTTTTCAAAACGTGTTTTTCAGCCCGAAATAAACGCTTTTTCTCAGCCCTTAGATTCGCAGTGTAACTGCCTGGCTCAGAAGAGCACATTGAGTCAGCCCTTAACCCCAGTGCTCAGAAATTGTCAAAACGTGTTTTTCAGCAGAAATAAAGACGTTTTGGCAACTTTGGTCACCACCATGTAACTTATAGGGCAGGAACAGCACAGTTTTCAAAACGTGTTTTTCAGCCCGAAATAAACGCGTTTTGTCAGCCCTTAGAATCGCAGTGTAACTGCCTGGCTCAGAAGAGCACATTGATTCAGCCCTTAACCCCAGTGTACAGAAATTGTCAAAACGTGTTTTTCAGCAGAAATAAACATGTTTTGGCAACTTTGGTAACCCCCATGTAACTTATAGGGCAGGAACAACACAGTTTTCAAAACGTGTTTTTCAGCCCGAAATAAACGCTTTTTCTCAGCCCTTAGATTCGCAGTGTAACTGCCTGGCTCAGAAGAGCAGATTGAGTCAGCCCTTAACCCCAGTGCTCAGAAATTGTCAAAACGTGTTTTTCAGCAGAAATAAAGACGTTTTGGCAACTTTGGTCACCACCATGTAACTTATAGGGCAGGAACAACACAGTTTTCAAAACGTGTTTTTCAGCCCGAAATAAACGCGTTTTGTCAGCCTTTAGAATTGCTGTGTAACTGCCTGGCTCAGAAGAGCACATTGAGTCAGCCCTTAACCCCAGTGTACAGAAATTGTCAAAACGTGTTTTTCAGCAGAAATAAACATGTTTTGGCAACTTTGGTAACCCCCGTGTAACTTATAGGGCAGGAACAACACAGTTTTCAAAACGTGTTTTTCAGCCCGAAATAAACGCTTTTTCTCAGCCCTTAGATTCGCAGTGTAACTGCCTGGCTCAGAAGAGCACATTGAGTCAGCCCTTAACCCCAGTGCTCAGAAATTGTCAAAACGTGTTTTTCAGCAGAAATAAAGACGTTTTGGCAACTTTGGTCACCACCATGTAACTTATAGGGCAGGAACAGCACAGTTTTCAAAACGTGTTTTTCAGCCCGAAATAAACGCTTTTTCTCAGCCCTTAGATTCGCAGTGTAACTGCCTGGCTCAGAAGAGCACATTGAGTCAGCCCTTAACCCCAGTGTACAGAAATTGTCAAAACGTGTTTTTCAGCAGAAATAAACATGTTTTGGCAACTTTGGTAACCCCCATGTAACTTATAGGGTAGGAACAACACAGTTTTCAAAACGTGTTTTTCAGCCCGAAATAAACGCTTTTTCTCAGCCCTTAGATTCGCAGTGTAACTGCCTGGCTCAGAAGAGCACACTGAGTCAGCCCTTAACCCCAGTGCTCAGAAATTGTCAAAACGTGTTTTTCAGCAGAAATAAACACGTTTTGGCAACTTTGGTCACCACCATGTAACTTATAGGGCAGGAACAACACAGTTTTCAAAACGTGTTTTTCAGCCCGAAATAAACGCGTTTTGTCAGCCCTTAGAATCGCTGTGTAACTGCCTGGCTCAGAAGAGCACATTGAGTCAGCCCTTAACCCCAGTGCTCAGAAATTGTCAAAACGTGTTTTTCAGCAGAAATAAAGACGTTTTGGCAACTTTGGTCACCACCATGTAACTTATAGGGCAGGAACAGCACAGTTTTCAAAACGTGTTTTTCAGCCCGAAATAAACGCGTTTTGTCAGCCCTTAGAATCGCTGTGTAACTGCCTGGCTCAGAAGAGCACATTGAGTCAGCCCTTAACCCCAGTGTGCAGAAATTGTCAAATCGTGTTTTTCAGCAGAATTAAACACGTTTTGGCAACTTTGGTAACCACCATGTAACTTTTAGGGCAGGAACAACACAGTTTTCAAAACGTGTTTTTCAGCCCGAAATAAACGCGTTTTGTCAGCCCTTAGAATCGCTGTGTAACTGCCTGGCTCAGAAGAGCACATTGAGTCAGCCCTTAACCCCAGTGTGCAGAAATTGTCAAAACGTGTTTTTCAGCAGAAATAAAGACGTTTTGGCAACTTTGGTCACCACCATGTAACTTATAGGGCAGGAACAGCACAGTTTTCAAAACGTGTTTTTCAGCCCGAAATAAACGCGTTTTGTCAGCCCTTAGAATCGCAGTGTAACTGCCTGGCTCAGAAGAGCACATTGAGTCAGCCCTTAACCCCAGTGTACAGAAATTGTCAAAACGTGTTTTTCAGCAGAAATAAACATGTTTTGGCAACTTTGGTAACCCCCATGTAACTTATAGGGTAGGAACAACACAGTTTTCAAAACGTGTTTTTCAGCCCGAAATAAACGCTTTTTCTCAGCCCTTAGATTCGCAGTGTAACTGCCTGGCTCAGAAGAGCACACTGAGTCAGCCCTTAACCCCAGTGCTCAGAAATTGTCAAAACGTGTTTTTCAGCAGAAATAAACATGTTTTGGCAACTTTGGTCACCACCATGTAACTTATAGGGCAGGAACAGCACAGTTTTCAAAACGTGTTTTTCAGCCCGAAATAAACGCTTTTTCTCAGCCCTTAGATTCGCAGTGTAACTGCCTGGCTCAGAAGAGCACATTGAGTCAGCCCTTAACCCCAGTGCTCAGAAATTGTCAAAACGTGTTTTTCAGCAGAAATAAAGACGTTTTGGCAACTTTGGTCACCACCATGTAACTTATAGGGCAGGAACAGCACAGTTTTCAAAACGTGTTTTTCAGCCCGAAATAAACGCGTTTTGTCAGCCCTTAGAATCGCAGTGTAACTGCCTGGCTCAGAAGAGCACATTGAGTCAGCCCTTAACCCCAGTGTACAGAAATTGTCAAAACGTGTTTTTCAGCAGAAATAAACATGTTTTGGCAACTTTGGTAACCCCCATGTAACTTATAGGGCAGGAACAACACAGTTTTCAAAACGTGTTTTTCAGCCCGAAATAAACGCTTTTTCTCAGCCCTTAGATTCGCAGTGTAACTGCCTGGCTCAGAAGAGCACACTGAGTCAGCCCTTAACCCCAGTGCTCAGAAATTGTCAAAACGTGTTTTTCAGCAGAAATAAACATGTTTTGGCAACTTTGGTCACCACCATGTAACTTATAGGGCAGGAACAGCACAGTTTTCAAAACGTGTTTTTCAGCCCGAAATAAACGCGTTTTGTCAGCCCTTAGAATCGCAGTGTAACTGCCTGGCTCAGAAGAGCACATTGAGTCAGCCCTTAACCCCAGTGTACAGAAATTGTCAAAACGTGTTTTTCAGCAGAAATAAACATGTTTTGGCAACTTTGGTAACCCCCATGTAACTTATAGGGTAGGAACAACACAGTTTTCAAAACGTGTTTTTCAGCCCGAAATAAACGCTTTTTCTCAGCCCTTAGATTCGCAGTGTAACTGCCTGGCTCAGAAGAGCACACTGAGTCAGCCCTTAACCCCAGTGCTCAGAAATTGTCAAAACGTGTTTTTCAGCAGAAATAAACATGTTTTGGCAACTTTGGTCACCACCATGTAACTTATAGGGCAGGAACAACACAGTTTTCAAAACGTGTTTTTCAGCCCGAAATAAACGCGTTTTGTCAGCCCTTAGAATCGCTGTGTAACTGCCTGGCTCAGAAGAGCACATTGAGTCAGCCCTTAACCCCAGTGCTCAGAAATTGTCAAATCGTGTTTTTCAGCAGAAATAAACACGTTTTGGCAACTTTGGTCACCACCATGTAACTTTTAGGGCAGGAACAACACAGTTTTCAAAACGTGTTTTTCAGCCCGAAATAAACGCGTTTTGTCAGCCCTTAGAATCGCTGTGTAACTGCCTGGCTCAGAAGAGCACATTGAGTCAGCCCTTAACCCCAGTGTACAGAAATTGTCAAAATGTGTTTTTCAGCAGAAATAAACATGTTTTGGCAACTTTGGTAACCTCCATGTAACTTATAGGGTAGGAACAACACAGTTTTCAAAACGTGTTTTTCAGCCCGAAATAAACGCTTTTTCTCAGCCCTTAGATTCGCAGTGTAACTGCCTGGCACAGAAGAGCACATTGAGTCAGCCCTTAACCCCAGTGCTCAGAAATTGTCAAAACGTGTTTTTCAGCAGAAATAAAGACGTTTTGGCAACTTTGGTCACCACCATGTAACTTATAGGGCAGGAACAGCACAGTTTTCAAAACGTGTTTTTCAGCCCGAAATAAACGCGTTTTGTCAGCCCTTAGAATCGCTGTGTAACTGCCTGGCTCAGAAGAGCACATTGAGTCAGCCCTTAACCCCAGTGTACAGAAATTGTTAAAACGTGTTTTTCAGCAGAAATAAACATGTTTTGGCAACTTTGGTAACCCCCATGTAACTTATAGGGTAGGAACAACACAGTTTTCAAAACGTGTTTTTCAGCCCGAAATAAACGCTTTTTCTCAGCCCTTAGATTCGCAGTGTAACTGCCTGGCTCAGAAGAGCACATTGAGTCAGCCCTTAACCCCAGTGCTCAGAAATTGTCAAAACGTGTTTTTCAGCAGAAATAAAGACGTTTTGGCAACTTTGGTCACCACCATGTAACTTATAGGGCAGGAACAGCACAGTTTTCAAAACGTGTTTTTCAGCCCGAAATAAACGCGTTTTGTCAGCCCTTAGAATCGCAGTGTAACTGCCTGGCTCAGAAGAGCACATTGAGTCAGCCCTTAACCCCAGTGTACAGAAATTGTCAAAACGTGTTTTTCAGCAGAAATAAACATGTTTTGGCAACTTTGGTAACCCCCATGTAACTTATAGGGTAGGAACAACACAGTTTTCAAAACGTGTTTTTCAGCCCGAAATAAACGCTTTTTCTCAGCCCTTAGATTCGCAGTGTAACTGCCTGGCTCAGAAGAGCACACTGAGTCAGCCCTTAACCCCAGTGCTCAGAAATTGTCAAAACGTGTTTTTCAGCAGAAATAAACACGTTTTGGTAACTTTGGTCACCACCATGTAACTTATAGGGCAGGAACAACACAGTTTTCAAAACGTGTTTTTCAGCCCGAAATAAACGCGTTTTGTCAGCCTTTAGAATTGCTGTGTAACTGCCTGGCTCAGAAGAGCACATTGAGTCAGCCCTTAACCCCAGTGTACAGAAATTGTCAAAACGTGTTTTTCAGCAGAAATAAACATGTTTTGGCAACTTTGGTAACCCCCGTGTAACTTATAGGGCAGGAACAACACAGTTTTCAAAACGTGTTTTTCAGCCCGAAATAAACGCTTTTTCTCAGCCCTTAGATTCGCAGTGTAACTGCCTGGCTCAGAAGAGCACATTGAGTCAGCCCTTAACCCCAGTGCTCAGAAATTGTCAAAACGTGTTTTTCAGCAGAAATAAAGACGTTTTGGCAACTTTGGTCACCACCATGTAACTTATAGGGCAGGAACAGCACAGTTTTCAAAACGTGTTTTTCAGCCCGAAATAAACGCTTTTTCTCAGCCCTTAGATTCGCAGTGTAACTGCCTGGCTCAGAAGAGCACATTGAGTCAGCCCTTAACCCCAGTGTACAGAAATTGTCAAAACGTGTTTTTCAGCAGAAATAAACATGTTTTGGCAACTTTGGTAACCCCCATGTAACTTATAGGGTAGGAACAACACAGTTTTCAAAACGTGTTTTTCAGCCCGAAATAAACGCTTTTTCTCAGCCCTTAGATTCGCAGTGTAACTGCCTGGCTCAGAAGAGCACACTGAGTCAGCCCTTAACCCCAGTGCTCAGAAATTGTCAAAACGTGTTTTTCAGCAGAAATAAACACGTTTTGGCAACTTTGGTCACCACCATGTAACTTATAGGGCAGGAACAACACAGTTTTCAAAACGTGTTTTTCAGCCCGAAATAAACGCGTTTTGTCAGCCCTTAGAATCGCTGTGTAACTGCCTGGCTCAGAAGAGCACATTGAGTCAGCCCTTAACCCCAGTGCTCAGAAATTGTCAAAACGTGTTTTTCAGCAGAAATAAAGACGTTTTGGCAACTTTGGTCACCACCATGTAACTTATAGGGCAGGAACAGCACAGTTTTCAAAACGTGTTTTTCAGCCCGAAATAAACGCGTTTTGTCAGCCCTTAGAATCGCTGTGTAACTGCCTGGCTCAGAAGAGCACATTGAGTCAGCCCTTAACCCCAGTGTGCAGAAATTGTCAAATCGTGTTTTTCAGCAGAATTAAACACGTTTTGGCAACTTTGGTAACCACCATGTAACTTTTAGGGCAGGAACAACACAGTTTTCAAAACGTGTTTTTCAGCCCGAAATAAACGCGTTTTGTCAGCCCTTAGAATCGCTGTGTAACTGCCTGGCTCAGAAGAGCACATTGAGTCAGCCCTTAACCCCAGTGTGCAGAAATTGTCAAAACGTGTTTTTCAGCAGAAATAAAGACGTTTTGGCAACTTTGGTCACCACCATGTAACTTATAGGGCAGGAACAGCACAGTTTTCAAAACGTGTTTTTCAGCCCGAAATAAACGCGTTTTGTCAGCCCTTAGAATCGCAGTGTAACTGCCTGGCTCAGAAGAGCACATTGAGTCAGCCCTTAACCCCAGTGTACAGAAATTGTCAAAACGTGTTTTTCAGCAGAAATAAACATGTTTTGGCAACTTTGGTAACCCCCATGTAACTTATAGGGTAGGAACAACACAGTTTTCAAAACGTGTTTTTCAGCCCGAAATAAACGCTTTTTCTCAGCCCTTAGATTCGCAGTGTAACTGCCTGGCTCAGAAGAGCACACTGAGTCAGCCCTTAACCCCAGTGCTCAGAAATTGTCAAAACGTGTTTTTCAGCAGAAATAAACATGTTTTGGCAACTTTGGTCACCACCATGTAACTTATAGGGCAGGAACAGCACAGTTTTCAAAACGTGTTTTTCAGCCCGAAATAAACGCTTTTTCTCAGCCCTTAGATTCGCAGTGTAACTGCCTGGCTCAGAAGAGCACATTGAGTCAGCCCTTAACCCCAGTGCTCAGAAATTGTCAAAACGTGTTTTTCAGCAGAAATAAAGACGTTTTGGCAACTTTGGTCACCACCATGTAACTTATAGGGCAGGAACAGCACAGTTTTCAAAACGTGTTTTTCAGCCCGAAATAAACGCGTTTTGTCAGCCCTTAGAATCGCAGTGTAACTGCCTGGCTCAGAAGAGCACATTGAGTCAGCCCTTAACCCCAGTGTACAGAAATTGTCAAAACGTGTTTTTCAGCAGAAATAAACATGTTTTGGCAACTTTGGTAACCCCCATGTAACTTATAGGGCAGGAACAACACAGTTTTCAAAACGTGTTTTTCAGCCCGAAATAAACGCTTTTTCTCAGCCCTTAGATTCGCAGTGTAACTGCCTGGCTCAGAAGAGCACACTGAGTCAGCCCTTAACCCCAGTGCTCAGAAATTGTCAAAACGTGTTTTTCAGCAGAAATAAACATGTTTTGGCAACTTTGGTCACCACCATGTAACTTATAGGGCAGGAACAGCACAGTTTTCAAAACGTGTTTTTCAGCCCGAAATAAACGCGTTTTGTCAGCCCTTAGAATCGCAGTGTAACTGCCTGGCTCAGAAGAGCACATTGAGTCAGCCCTTAACCCCAGTGTACAGAAATTGTCAAAACGTGTTTTTCAGCAGAAATAAACATGTTTTGGCAACTTTGGTAACCCCCATGTAACTTATAGGGTAGGAACAACACAGTTTTCAAAACGTGTTTTTCAGCCCGAAATAAACGCTTTTTCTCAGCCCTTAGATTCGCAGTGTAACTGCCTGGCTCAGAAGAGCACACTGAGTCAGCCCTTAACCCCAGTGCTCAGAAATTGTCAAAACGTGTTTTTCAGCAGAAATAAACACGTTTTGGTAACTTTGGTCACCACCATGTAACTTATAGGGCAGGAACAACACAGTTTTCAAAACGTGTTTTTCAGCCCGAAATAAACGCGTTTTGTCAGCCCTTAGAATCGCTGTGTAACTGCCTGGCTCAGAAGAGCACACTGAGTCAGCCCTTAACCCCAGTGCTCAGAAATTGTCAAAACGTGTTTTTCAGCAGAAATAAACACGTTTTGGCAACTTTGGTCACCACCATGTAACTTATAGGGCAGGAACAACACAGTTTTCAAAACGTGTTTTTCAGCCCGAAATAAACGCGTTTTGTCAGCCCTTAGAATCGCTGTGTAACTGCCTGGCTCAGAAGAGCACATTGAGTCAGCCCTTAACCCCAGTGCTCAGAAATTGTCAAAACGTGTTTTTCAGCAGAAATAAAGACGTTTTGGCAACTTTGGTCACCACCATGTAACTTATAGGGCAGGAACAGCACAGTTTTCAAAACGTGTTTTTCAGCCCGAAATAAACGCGTTTTGTCAGCCCTTAGAATCGCTGTGTAACTGCCTGGCTCAGAAGAGCACATTGAGTCAGCCCTTAACCCCAGTGTGCAGAAATTGTCAAATCGTGTTTTTCAGCAGAAATAAACACGTTTTGGCAACTTTGGTAACCACCATGTAACTTTTAGGGCAGGAACAACACAGTTTTCAAAACGTGTTTTTCAGCCCGAAATAAACGCGTTTTGTCAGCCCTTAGAATCGCTGTGTAACTGCCTGGCTCAGAAGAGCACATTGAGTCAGCCCTTAACCCCAGTGTGCAGAAATTGTCAAAACGTGTTTTTCAGCAGAAATAAAGACGTTTTGGCAACTTTGGTCACCACCATGTAACTTATAGGGCAGGAACAGCACAGTTTTCAAAACGTGTTTTTCAGCCCGAAATAAACGCGTTTTGTCAGCCCTTAGAATCGCAGTGTAACTGCCTGGCTCAGAAGAGCACATTGAGTCAGCCCTTAACCCCAGTGTACAGAAATTGTCAAAACGTGTTTTTCAGCAGAAATAAACATGTTTTGGCAACTTTGGTAACCCCCATGTAACTTATAGGGTAGGAACAACACAGTTTTCAAAACGTGTTTTTCAGCCCGAAATAAACGCTTTTTCTCAGCCCTTAGATTCGCAGTGTAACTGCCTGGCTCAGAAGAGCACATTGAGTCAGCCCTTAACCCCAGTGCTCAGAAATTGTCAAAACGTGTTTTTCAGCAGAAATAAAGACGTTTTGGCAACTTTGGTCACCACCATGTAACTTATAGGGCAGGAACAACACAGTTTTCAAAACGTGTTTTTCAGCCCGAAATAAACGCGTTTTGTCAGCCTTTAGAATTGCTGTGTAACTGCCTGGCTCAGAAGAGCACATTGAGTCAGCCCTTAACCCCAGTGTACAGAAATTGTCAAAACGTGTTTTTCAGCAGAAATAAACATGTTTTGGCAACTTTGGTAACCCCCGTGTAACTTATAGGGCAGGAACAACACAGTTTTCAAAACGTGTTTTTCAGCCCGAAATAAACGCTTTTTCTCAGCCCTTAGATTCGCAGTGTAACTGCCTGGCTCAGAAGAGCACATTGAGTCAGCCCTTAACCCCAGTGCTCAGAAATTGTCAAAACGTGTTTTTCAGCAGAAATAAAGACGTTTTGGCAACTTTGGTCACCACCATGTAACTTATAGGGCAGGAACAGCACAGTTTTCAAAACGTGTTTTTCAGCCCGAAATAAACGCTTTTTCTCAGCCCTTAGATTCGCAGTGTAACTGCCTGGCTCAGAAGAGCACATTGAGTCAGCCCTTAACCCCAGTGCTCAGAAATTGTCAAATCGTGTTTTTCAGCAGAAATAAACACGTTTTGGCAACTTTGGTCACCACCATGTAACTTTTAGGGCAGGAACAACACAGTTTTCAAAACGTGTTTTTCAGCCCGAAATAAACGCGTTTTGTCAGCCCTTAGAATCGCTGTGTAACTGCCTGGCTCAGAAGAGCACATTGAGTCAGCCCTTAACCCCAGTGTACAGAAATTGTCAAAATGTGTTTTTCAGCAGAAATAAACATGTTTTGGCAACTTTGGTAACCCCCATGTAACTTATAGGGTAGGAACAACACAGTTTTCAAAACGTGTTTTTCAGCCCGAAATAAACGCTTTTTCTCAGCCCTTAGATTCGCAGTGTAACTGCCTGGCACAGAAGAGCACATTGAGTCAGCCCTTAACCCCAGTGCTCAGAAATTGTCAAAACGTGTTTTTCAGCAGAAATAAAGACGTTTTGGCAACTTTGGTCACCACCATGTAACTTATAGGGCAGGAACAGCACAGTTTTCAAAACGTGTTTTTCAGCCCGAAATAAACGCGTTTTGTCAGCCCTTAGAATCGCTGTGTAACTGCCTGGCTCAGAAGAGCACATTGAGTCAGCCCTTAACCCCAGTGTACAGAAATTGTCAAAACGTGTTTTTCAGCAGAAATAAACATGTTTTGGCAACTTTGGTAACCCCCATGTAACTTATAGGGTAGGAACAACACAGTTTTCAAAACGTGTTTTTCAGCCCGAAATAAACGCTTTTTCTCAGCCCTTAGATTCGCAGTGTAACTGCCTGGCTCAGAAGAGCACATTGAGTCAGCCCTTAACCCCAGTGCTCAGAAATTGTCAAAACGTGTTTTTCAGCAGAAATAAGATCGTTTTGGCAACTTTGGTCACCACCATGTAACTTATAGGGCAGGAACAGCACAGTTTTCAAAACGTGTTTTTCAGCCCGAAATAAACGCGTTTTGTCAGCCCTTAGAATCGCAGTGTAACTGCCTGGCTCAGAAGAGCACATTGAGTCAGCCCTTAACCCCAGTGTACAGAAATTGTCAAAACGTGTTTTTCAGCAGAAATAAAGATGTTTTGGCAACTTTGGTAACCCCCATGTAACTTATAGGGTAGGAACAACACAGTTTTCAAAACGTGTTTTTCAGCCCGAAATAAACGCTTTTTCTCAGCCCTTAGATTCGCAGTGTAACTGCCTGGCTCAGAAGAGCACACTGAGTCAGCCCTTAACCCCAGTGCTCAGAAATTGTCAAAACGTGTTTTTCAGCAGAAATAAACATGTTTTGGCAACTTTGGTCACCACCATGTAACTTATAGGGCAGGAACAACACAGTTTTCAAAACGTGTTTTTCAGCCCGAAATAAACGCGTTTTGTCAGCCCTTAGAATCGCTGTGTAACTGCCTGGCTCAGAAGAGCACATTGAGTCAGCCCTTAACCCCAGTGCTCAGAAATTGTCAAAACGTGTTTTTCAGCAGAAATAAACATGTTTTGGCAACTTTGGTCACCACCATGTAACTTATAGGGCAGGAACAGCACAGTTTTCAAAACGTGTTTTTCAGCCCGAAATAAACGCTTTTTCTCAGCCCTTAGATTCGCAGTGTAACTGCCTGGCTCAGAAGAGCACATTGAGTCAGCCCTTAACCCCAGTGCTCAGAAATTGTCAAAACGTGTTTTTCAGCAGAAATAAACACGTTTTGGCAACTTTGGTCACCACCATGTAACTTTTAGGGCAGGAACAACACAGTTTTCAAAACGTGTTTTTCAGCCCGAAATAAACGCGTTTTGTCAGCCCTTAGAATCGCTGTGTAACTGCCTGGCTCAGAAGAACACATTGAGTCAGCCCTTAACCCCAGTGTACAGAAATTGTCAAAATGTGTTTTTCAGCAGAAATAAACATGTTTTGGCAACTTTGGTAACCTCCATGTAACTTATAGGGCAGGAACAGCACAGTTTTCAAAACGTGTTTTTCAGCCCGAAATAAACGCGTTTTGTCAGCCCTTAGAATCGCTGTGTAACTGCCTGGCTCAGAAGAGCACACTGAGTCAGCCCTTAACCCCAGTGCTCAGAAATTGTCAAATCGTGTTTTTCAGCAGAAATAAACACGTTTTGGCAACTTTGGTCACCACCATGTAACTTTTAGGGCAGGAACAACACAGTTTTCAAAACGTGTTTTTCAGCCCGAAATAAACGCGTTTTGTCAGCCCTTAGAATCGCTGTGTAACTGCCTGGCTCAGAAGAGCACATTGAGTCAGCCCTTAACCCCAGTGTACAGAAATTGTCAAAACGTGTTTTTCAGCAGAAATAAACATGTTTTGGCAACATTGGTAACCCCCATGTAACTTATAGGGTAGGAACAACACAGTTTTCAAAACGTGTTTTTCAGCCCGAAATAAACGCTTTTTCTCAGCCCTTAGATTCGCAGTGTAACTGCCTGGCTCAGAAGAGCACACTGAGTCAGCCCTTAACCCCAGTGCTCAGAAATTGTCAAAACGTGTTTTTCAGCAGAAATAAACATGTTTTGGCAACTTTGGTCACCACCATGTAACTTATAGGGCAGGAACAGCACAGTTTTCAAAACGTGTTTTTCAGCCCGAATTAAACGCGTTTTGTCAGCCCTTAGAATCGCAGTGTAACTGCCTGGCTCAGAAGAGCACATTGAGTCAGCCCTTAACCCCAGTGTACAGAAATTGTCAAAACGTGTTTTTCAGCAGAAATAAACATGTTTTGGCAACTTTGGTAACCCCCATGTAACTTATAGGGTAGGAACAACACAGTTTTCAAAACGTGTTTTTCAGCCCGAAATAAACGCTTTTTCTCAGCCCTTAGATTCGCAGTGTAACTGCCTGGCTCAGAAGAGCACACTGAGTCAGCCCTTAACCCCAGTGCTCCGAAATTGTCAAAACGTGTTTTTCAGCAGAAATAAACACGTTTTGGTAACTTTGGTCACCACCATGTAACTTATAGGGCAGGAACAACACAGTTTTCAAAACGTGTTTTTCAGCCCGAATAAACGCGTTTTGTCAGCCCTTAGAATCGCTGTGTAACTGCCTGGCTCAGAAGAGCACACTGAGTCAGCCCTTAACCCCAGTGCTCAGAAATTGTCAAAACGTGTTTTTCAGCAGAAATAAACACGTTTTGGCAACTTTGGTCACCACCATGTAACTTATAGGGCAGGAACAACACAGTTTTCAAAACGTGTTTTTCAGCCCGAAATAAACGCGTTTTGTCAGCCCTTAGAATCGCTGTGTAACTGCCTGGCTCAGAAGAGCACATTGAGTCAGCCCTTAACCCCAGTGCTCAGAAATTGTCAAAACGTGTTTTTCAGCAGAAATAAAGACGTTTTGGCAACTTTGGTCACCACCATGTAACTTATAGGGCAGGAACAGCACAGTTTTCAAAACGTGTTTTTCAGCCCGAAATAAACGCGTTTTGTCAGCCCTTAGAATCGCTGTGTAACTGCCTGGCTCAGAAGAGCACATTGAGTCAGCCCTTAACCCCAGTGTGCAGAAATTGTCAAATCGTGTTTTTCAGCAGAAATAAACACGTTTTGGCAACTTTGGTAACCACCATGTAACTTTTAGGGCAGGAACAACACAGTTTTCAAAACGTGTTTTTCAGCCCGAAATAAACGCGTTTTGTCAGCCCTTAGAATCGCTGTGTAACTGCCTGGCTCAGAAGAGCACATTGAGTCAGCCCTTAACCCCAGTGTGCAGAAATTGTCAAAACGTGTTTTTCAGCAGAAATAAAGACGTTTTGGCAACTTTGGTCACCACCATGTAACTTATAGGGCAGGAACAGCACAGTTTTCAAAACGTGTTTTTCAGCCCGAAATAAACGCGTTTTGTCAGCCCTTAGAATCGCAGTGTAACTGCCTGGCTCAGAAGAGCACATTGAGTCAGCCCTTAACCCCAGTGTACAGAAATTGTCAAAACGTGTTTTTCAGCAGAAATAAACATGTTTTGGCAACTTTGGTAACCCCCATGTAACTTATAGGGTAGGAACAACACAGTTTTCAAAACGTGTTTTTCAGCCCGAAATAAACGCTTTTTCTCAGCCCTTAGATTCGCAGTGTAACTGCCTGGCTCAGAAGAGCACACTGAGTCAGCCCTTAACCCCAGTGCTCAGAAATTGTCAAAACGTGTTTTTCAGCAGAAATAAACATGTTTTGGCAACTTTGGTCACCACCATGTAACTTATAGGGCAGGAACAGCACAGTTTTCAAAACGTGTTTTTCAGCCCGAAATAAACGCTTTTTCTCAGCCCTTAGATTCGCAGTGTAACTGCCTGGCTCAGAAGAGCACATTGAGTCAGCCCTTAACCCCAGTGCTCAGAAATTGTCAAAACGTGTTTTTCAGCAGAAATAAAGACGTTTTGGCAACTTTGGTCACCACCATGTAACTTATAGGGCAGGAACAGCACAGTTTTCAAAACGTGTTTTTCAGCCCGAAATAAACGCGTTTTGTCAGCCCTTAGAATCGCAGTGTAACTGCCTGGCTCAGAAGAGCACATTGATTCAGCCCTTAACCCCAGTGTACAGAAATTGTCAAAACGTGTTTTTCAGCAGAAATAAACATGTTTTGGCAACTTTGGTAACCCCCATGTAACTTATAGGGCAGGAACAACACAGTTTTCAAAACGTGTTTTTCAGCCCGAAATAAACGCTTTTTCTCAGCCCTTAGATTCGCAGTGTAACTGCCTGGCTCAGAAGAGCAGATTGAGTCAGCCCTTAACCCCAGTGCTCAGAAATTGTCAAAACGTGTTTTTCAGCAGAAATAAAGACGTTTTGGCAACTTTGGTCACCACCATGTAACTTATAGGGCAGGAACAACACAGTTTTCAAAACGTGTTTTTCAGCCCGAAATAAACGCGTTTTGTCAGCCTTTAGAATTGCTGTGTAACTGCCTGGCTCAGAAGAGCACATTGAGTCAGCCCTTAACCCCAGTGTACAGAAATTGTCAAAACGTGTTTTTCAGCAGAAATAAACATGTTTTGGCAACTTTGGTAACCCCCGTGTAACTTATAGGGCAGGAACAACACAGTTTTCAAAACGTGTTTTTCAGCCCGAAATAAACGCTTTTTCTCAGCCCTTAGATTCGCAGTGTAACTGCCTGGCTCAGAAGAGCACATTGAGTCAGCCCTTAACCCCAGTGCTCAGAAATTGTCAAAACGTGTTTTTCAGCAGAAATAAAGACGTTTTGGCAACTTTGGTCACCACCATGTAACTTATAGGGCAGGAACAGCACAGTTTTCAAAACGTGTTTTTCAGCCCGAAATAAACGCTTTTTCTCAGCCCTTAGATTCGCAGTGTAACTGCCTGGCTCAGAAGAGCACATTGAGTCAGCCCTTAACCCCAGTGTACAGAAATTGTCAAAACGTGTTTTTCAGCAGAAATAAACATGTTTTGGCAACTTTGGTAACCCCCATGTAACTTATAGGGTAGGAACAACACAGTTTTCAAAACGTGTTTTTCAGCCCGAAATAAACGCTTTTTCTCAGCCCTTAGATTCGCAGTGTAACTGCCTGGCTCAGAAGAGCACACTGAGTCAGCCCTTAACCCCAGTGCTCAGAAATTGTCAAAACGTGTTTTTCAGCAGAAATAAACACGTTTTGGCAACTTTGGTCACCACCATGTAACTTATAGGGCAGGAACAACACAGTTTTCAAAACGTGTTTTTCAGCCCGAAATAAACGCGTTTTGTCAGCCCTTAGAATCGCTGTGTAACTGCCTGGCTCAGAAGAGCACATTGAGTCAGCCCTTAACCCCAGTGCTCAGAAATTGTCAAAACGTGTTTTTCAGCAGAAATAAAGACGTTTTGGCAACTTTGGTCACCACCATGTAACTTATAGGGCAGGAACAGCACAGTTTTCAAAACGTGTTTTTCAGCCCGAAATAAACGCGTTTTGTCAGCCCTTAGAATCGCTGTGTAACTGCCTGGCTCAGAAGAGCACATTGAGTCAGCCCTTAACCCCAGTGTGCAGAAATTGTCAAATCGTGTTTTTCAGCAGAATTAAACACGTTTTGGCAACTTTGGTAACCACCATGTAACTTTTAGGGCAGGAACAACACAGTTTTCAAAACGTGTTTTTCAGCCCGAAATAAACGCGTTTTGTCAGCCCTTAGAATCGCTGTGTAACTGCCTGGCTCAGAAGAGCACATTGAGTCAGCCCTTAACCCCAGTGTGCAGAAATTGTCAAAACGTGTTTTTCAGCAGAAATAAAGACGTTTTGGCAACTTTGGTCACCACCATGTAACTTATAGGGCAGGAACAGCACAGTTTTCAAAACGTGTTTTTCAGCCCGAAATAAACGCGTTTTGTCAGCCCTTAGAATCGCAGTGTAACTGCCTGGCTCAGAAGAGCACATTGAGTCAGCCCTTAACCCCAGTGTACAGAAATTGTCAAAACGTGTTTTTCAGCAGAAATAAACATGTTTTGGCAACTTTGGTAACCCCCATGTAACTTATAGGGTAGGAACAACACAGTTTTCAAAACGTGTTTTTCAGCCCGAAATAAACGCTTTTTCTCAGCCCTTAGATTCGCAGTGTAACTGCCTGGCTCAGAAGAGCACACTGAGTCAGCCCTTAACCCCAGTGCTCAGAAATTGTCAAAACGTGTTTTTCAGCAGAAATAAACATGTTTTGGCAACTTTGGTCACCACCATGTAACTTATAGGGCAGGAACAGCACAGTTTTCAAAACGTGTTTTTCAGCCCGAAATAAACGCTTTTTCTCAGCCCTTAGATTCGCAGTGTAACTGCCTGGCTCAGAAGAGCACATTGAGTCAGCCCTTAACCCCAGTGCTCAGAAATTGTCAAAACGTGTTTTTCAGCAGAAATAAAGACGTTTTGGCAACTTTGGTCACCACCATGTAACTTATAGGGCAGGAACAGCACAGTTTTCAAAACGTGTTTTTCAGCCCGAAATAAACGCGTTTTGTCAGCCCTTAGAATCGCAGTGTAACTGCCTGGCTCAGAAGAGCACATTGAGTCAGCCCTTAACCCCAGTGTACAGAAATTGTCAAAACGTGTTTTTCAGCAGAAATAAACATGTTTTGGCAACTTTGGTAACCCCCATGTAACTTATAGGGCAGGAACAACACAGTTTTCAAAACGTGTTTTTCAGCCCGAAATAAACGCTTTTTCTCAGCCCTTAGATTCGCAGTGTAACTGCCTGGCTCAGAAGAGCACACTGAGTCAGCCCTTAACCCCAGTGCTCAGAAATTGTCAAAACGTGTTTTTCAGCAGAAATAAACATGTTTTGGCAACTTTGGTCACCACCATGTAACTTATAGGGCAGGAACAGCACAGTTTTCAAAACGTGTTTTTCAGCCCGAAATAAACGCGTTTTGTCAGCCCTTAGAATCGCAGTGTAACTGCCTGGCTCAGAAGAGCACATTGAGTCAGCCCTTAACCCCAGTGTACAGAAATTGTCAAAACGTGTTTTTCAGCAGAAATAAACATGTTTTGGCAACTTTGGTAACCCCCATGTAACTTATAGGGTAGGAACAACACAGTTTTCAAAACGTGTTTTTCAGCCCGAAATAAACGCTTTTTCTCAGCCCTTAGATTCGCAGTGTAACTGCCTGGCTCAGAAGAGCACACTGAGTCAGCCCTTAACCCCAGTGCTCAGAAATTGTCAAAACGTGTTTTTCAGCAGAAATAAACATGTTTTGGCAACTTTGGTCACCACCATGTAACTTATAGGGCAGGAACAACACAGTTTTCAAAACGTGTTTTTCAGCCCGAAATAAACGCGTTTTGTCAGCCCTTAGAATCGCTGTGTAACTGCCTGGCTCAGAAGAGCACATTGAGTCAGCCCTTAACCCCAGTGCTCAGAAATTGTCAAATCGTGTTTTTCAGCAGAAATAAACACGTTTTGGCAACTTTGGTCACCACCATGTAACTTTTAGGGCAGGAACAACACAGTTTTCAAAACGTGTTTTTCAGCCCGAAATAAACGCGTTTTGTCAGCCCTTAGAATCGCTGTGTAACTGCCTGGCTCAGAAGAGCACATTGAGTCAGCCCTTAACCCCAGTGTACAGAAATTGTCAAAATGTGTTTTTCAGCAGAAATAAACATGTTTTGGCAACTTTGGTAACCTCCATGTAACTTATAGGGTAGGAACAACACAGTTTTCAAAACGTGTTTTTCAGCCCGAAATAAACGCTTTTTCTCAGCCCTTAGATTCGCAGTGTAACTGCCTGGCACAGAAGAGCACATTGAGTCAGCCCTTAACCCCAGTGCTCAGAAATTGTCAAAACGTGTTTTTCAGCAGAAATAAAGACGTTTTGGCAACTTTGGTCACCACCATGTAACTTATAGGGCAGGAACAGCACAGTTTTCAAAACGTGTTTTTCAGCCCGAAATAAACGCGTTTTGTCAGCCCTTAGAATCGCTGTGTAACTGCCTGGCTCAGAAGAGCACATTGAGTCAGCCCTTAACCCCAGTGTACAGAAATTGTTAAAACGTGTTTTTCAGCAGAAATAAACATGTTTTGGCAACTTTGGTAACCCCCATGTAACTTATAGGGTAGGAACAACACAGTTTTCAAAACGTGTTTTTCAGCCCGAAATAAACGCTTTTTCTCAGCCCTTAGATTCGCAGTGTAACTGCCTGGCTCAGAAGAGCACATTGAGTCAGCCCTTAACCCCAGTGCTCAGAAATTGTCAAAACGTGTTTTTCAGCAGAAATAAAGACGTTTTGGCAACTTTGGTCACCACCATGTAACTTATAGGGCAGGAACAGCACAGTTTTCAAAACGTGTTTTTCAGCCCGAAATAAACGCGTTTTGTCAGCCCTTAGAATCGCAGTGTAACTGCCTGGCTCAGAAGAGCACATTGAGTCAGCCCTTAACCCCAGTGTACAGAAATTGTCAAAACGTGTTTTTCAGCAGAAATAAACATGTTTTGGCAACTTTGGTAACCCCCATGTAACTTATAGGGTAGGAACAACACAGTTTTCAAAACGTGTTTTTCAGCCCGAAATAAACGCTTTTTCTCAGCCCTTAGATTCGCAGTGTAACTGCCTGGCTCAGAAGAGCACACTGAGTCAGCCCTTAACCCCAGTGCTCAGAAATTGTCAAAACGTGTTTTTCAGCAGAAATAAACACGTTTTGGTAACTTTGGTCACCACCATGTAACTTATAGGGCAGGAAAAACACAGTTTTCAAAACGTGTTTTTCAGCCCGAAATAAACGCGTTTTGTCAGCCCTTAGAATCGCTGTGTAACTGCCTGGCTCAGAAGAGCACACTGAGTCAGCCCTTAACCCCAGTGCTCAGAAATTGTCAAAACGTGTTTTTCAGCAGAAATAAACACGTTTTGGCAACTTTGGTCACCACCATGTAACTTATAGGGCAGGAACAGCACAGTTTTCAAAACGTGTTTTTCAGCCCGAAATAAACGCGTTTTGTCAGCCCTTAGAATCGCTGTGTAACTGCCTGGCTCAGAAGAGCACATTGAGTCAGCCCTTAACCCCAGTGTGCAGAAATTGTCAAATCGTGTTTTTCAGCAGAAATAAACACGTTTTGGCAACTTTGGTAACCACCATGTAACTTTTAGGGCAGGAACAACACAGTTTTCAAAACGTGTTTTTCAGCCCGAAATAAACGCGTTTTGTCAGCCCTTAGAATCGCTGTGTAACTGCCTGGCTCAGAAGAGCACATTGAGTCAGCCCTTAACCCCAGTGTGCAGAAATTGTCAAAACGTGTTTTTCAGCAGAAATAAAGACGTTTTGGCAACTTTGGTCACCACCATGTAACTTATAGGGCAGGAACAGCACAGTTTTCAAAACGTGTTTTTCAGCCCGAAATAAACGCGTTTTGTCAGCCCTTAGAATCGCAGTGTAACTGCCTGGCTCAGAAGAGCACATTGAGTCAGCCCTTAACCCCAGTGTACAGAAATTGTCAAAACGTGTTTTTCAGCAGAAATAAACATGTTTTGGCAACTTTGGTAACCCCCATGTAACTTATAGGGTAGGAACAACACAGTTTTCAAAACGTGTTTTTCAGCCCGAAATAAACGCTTTTTCTCAGCCCTTAGATTCGCAGTGTAACTGCCTGGCTCAGAAGAGCACACTGAGTCAGCCCTTAACCCCAGTGCTCAGAAATTGTCAAAACGTGTTTTTCAGCAGAAATAAACATGTTTTGGCAACTTTGGTCACCACCATGTAACTTATAGGGCAGGAACAGCACAGTTTTCAAAACGTGTTTTTCAGCCCGAAATAAACGCTTTTTCTCAGCCCTTAGATTCGCAGTGTAACTGCCTGGCTCAGAAGAGCACATTGAGTCAGCCCTTAACCCCAGTGCTCAGAAATTGTCAAAACGTGTTTTTCAGCAGAAATAAAGACGTTTTGGCAACTTTGGTCACCACCATGTAACTTATAGGGCAGGAACAGCACAGTTTTCAAAACGTGTTTTTCAGCCCGAAATAAACGCGTTTTGTCAGCCCTTAGAATCGCAGTGTAACTGCCTGGCTCAGAAGAGCACATTGAGTCAGCCCTTAACCCCAGTGTACAGAAATTGTCAAAACGTGTTTTTCAGCAGAAATAAACATGTTTTGGCAACTTTGGTAACCCCCATGTAACTTATAGGGCAGGAACAACACAGTTTTCAAAACGTGTTTTTCAGCCCGAAATAAACGCTTTTTCTCAGCCCTTAGATTCGCAGTGTAACTGCCTGGCTCAGAAGAGCACACTGAGTCAGCCCTTAACCCCAGTGCTCAGAAATTGTCAAAACGTGTTTTTCAGCAGAAATAAACATGTTTTGGCAACTTTGGTCACCACCATGTAACTTATAGGGCAGGAACAGCACAGTTTTCAAAACGTGTTTTTCAGCCCGAAATAAACGCGTTTTGTCAGCCCTTAGAATCGCAGTGTAACTGCCTGGCTCAGAAGAGCACATTGAGTCAGCCCTTAACCCCAGTGTACAGAAATTGTCAAAACGTGTTTTTCAGCAGAAATAAACATGTTTTGGCAACTTTGGTAACCCCCATGTAACTTATAGGGTAGGAACAACACAGTTTTCAAAACGTGTTTTTCAGCCCGAAATAAACGCTTTTTCTCAGCCCTTAGATTCGCAGTGTAACTGCCTGGCTCAGAAGAGCACACTGAGTCAGCCCTTAACCCCAGTGCTCAGAAATTGTCAAAACGTGTTTTTCAGCAGAAATAAACACGTTTTGGTAACTTTGGTCACCACCATGTAACTTATAGGGCAGGAACAACACAGTTTTCAAAACGTGTTTTTCAGCCCGAAATAAACGCGTTTTGTCAGCCCTTAGAATCGCTGTGTAACTGCCTGGCTCAGAAGAGCACACTGAGTCAGCCCTTAACCCCAGTGCTCAGAAATTGTCAAAACGTGTTTTTCAGCAGAAATAAACACGTTTTGGCAACTTTGGTCACCACCATGTAACTTATAGGGCAGGAACAACACAGTTTTCAAAACGTGTTTTTCAGCCCGAAATAAACGCGTTTTGTCAGCCCTTAGAATCGCTGTGTAACTGCCTGGCTCAGAAGAGCACATTGAGTCAGCCCTTAACCCCAGTGCTCAGAAATTGTCAAAACGTGTTTTTCAGCAGAAATAAAGACGTTTTGGCAACTTTGGTCACCACCATGTAACTTATAGGGCAGGAACAGCACAGTTTTCAAAACGTGTTTTTCAGCCCGAAATAAACGCGTTTTGTCAGCCCTTAGAATCGCTGTGTAACTGCCTGGCTCAGAAGAGCACATTGAGTCAGCCCTTAACCCCAGTGTGCAGAAATTGTCAAATCGTGTTTTTCAGCAGAAATAAACACGTTTTGGCAACTTTGGTAACCACCATGTAACTTTTAGGGCAGGAACAACACAGTTTTCAAAACGTGTTTTTCAGCCCGAAATAAACGCGTTTTGTCAGCCCTTAGAATCGCTGTGTAACTGCCTGGCTCAGAAGAGCACATTGAGTCAGCCCTTAACCCCAGTGTGCAGAAATTGTCAAAACGTGTTTTTCAGCAGAAATAAAGACGTTTTGGCAACTTTGGTCACCACCATGTAACTTATAGGGCAGGAACAGCACAGTTTTCAAAACGTGTTTTTCAGCCCGAAATAAACGCGTTTTGTCAGCCCTTAGAATCGCAGTGTAACTGCCTGGCTCAGAAGAGCACATTGAGTCAGCCCTTAACCCCAGTGTACAGAAATTGTCAAAACGTGTTTTTCAGCAGAAATAAACATGTTTTGGCAACTTTGGTAACCCCCATGTAACTTATAGGGTAGGAACAACACAGTTTTCAAAACGTGTTTTTCAGCCCGAAATAAACGCTTTTTCTCAGCCCTTAGATTCGCAGTGTAACTGCCTGGCTCAGAAGAGCACATTGAGTCAGCCCTTAACCCCAGTGCTCAGAAATTGTCAAAACGTGTTTTTCAGCAGAAATAAAGACGTTTTGGCAACTTTGGTCACCACCATGTAACTTATAGGGCAGGAACAACACAGTTTTCAAAACGTGTTTTTCAGCCCGAAATAAACGCGTTTTGTCAGCCTTTAGAATTGCTGTGTAACTGCCTGGCTCAGAAGAGCACATTGAGTCAGCCCTTAACCCCAGTGTACAGAAATTGTCAAAACGTGTTTTTCAGCAGAAATAAACATGTTTTGGCAACTTTGGTAACCCCCGTGTAACTTATAGGGCAGGAACAACACAGTTTTCAAAACGTGTTTTTCAGCCCGAAATAAACGCTTTTTCTCAGCCCTTAGATTCGCAGTGTAACTGCCTGGCTCAGAAGAGCACATTGAGTCAGCCCTTAACCCCAGTGCTCAGAAATTGTCAAAACGTGTTTTTCAGCAGAAATAAAGACGTTTTGGCAACTTTGGTCACCACCATGTAACTTATAGGGCAGGAACAGCACAGTTTTCAAAACGTGTTTTTCAGCCCGAAATAAACGCTTTTTCTCAGCCCTTAGATTCGCAGTGTAACTGCCTGGCTCAGAAGAGCACATTGAGTCAGCCCTTAACCCCAGTGCTCAGAAATTGTCAAATCGTGTTTTTCAGCAGAAATAAACACGTTTTGGCAACTTTGGTCACCACCATGTAACTTTTAGGGCAGGAACAACACAGTTTTCAAAACGTGTTTTTCAGCCCGAAATAAACGCGTTTTGTCAGCCCTTAGAATCGCTGTGTAACTGCCTGGCTCAGAAGAGCACATTGAGTCAGCCCTTAACCCCAGTGTACAGAAATTGTCAAAATGTGTTTTTCAGCAGAAATAAACATGTTTTGGCAACTTTGGTAACCCCCATGTAACTTATAGGGTAGGAACAACACAGTTTTCAAAACGTGTTTTTCAGCCCGAAATAAACGCTTTTTCTCAGCCCTTAGATTCGCAGTGTAACTGCCTGGCACAGAAGAGCACATTGAGTCAGCCCTTAACCCCAGTGCTCAGAAATTGTCAAAACGTGTTTTTCAGCAGAAATAAAGACGTTTTGGCAACTTTGGTCACCACCATGTAACTTATAGGGCAGGAACAGCACAGTTTTCAAAACGTGTTTTTCAGCCCGAAATAAACGCGTTTTGTCAGCCCTTAGAATCGCTGTGTAACTGCCTGGCTCAGAAGAGCACATTGAGTCAGCCCTTAACCCCAGTGTACAGAAATTGTCAAAACGTGTTTTTCAGCAGAAATAAACATGTTTTGGCAACTTTGGTAACCCCCATGTAACTTATAGGGTAGGAACAACACAGTTTTCAAAACGTGTTTTTCAGCCCGAAATAAACGCTTTTTCTCAGCCCTTAGATTCGCAGTGTAACTGCCTGGCTCAGAAGAGCACATTGAGTCAGCCCTTAACCCCAGTGCTCAGAAATTGTCAAAACGTGTTTTTCAGCAGAAATAAGATCGTTTTGGCAACTTTGGTCACCACCATGTAACTTATAGGGCAGGAACAGCACAGTTTTCAAAACGTGTTTTTCAGCCCGAAATAAACGCGTTTTGTCAGCCCTTAGAATCGCAGTGTAACTGCCTGGCTCAGAAGAGCACATTGAGTCAGCCCTTAACCCCAGTGTACAGAAATTGTCAAAACGTGTTTTTCAGCAGAAATAAAGATGTTTTGGCAACTTTGGTAACCCCCATGTAACTTATAGGGTAGGAACAACACAGTTTTCAAAACGTGTTTTTCAGCCCGAAATAAACGCTTTTTCTCAGCCCTTAGATTCGCAGTGTAACTGCCTGGCTCAGAAGAGCACACTGAGTCAGCCCTTAACCCCAGTGCTCAGAAATTGTCAAAACGTGTTTTTCAGCAGAAATAAACATGTTTTGGCAACTTTGGTCACCACCATGTAACTTATAGGGCAGGAACAACACAGTTTTCAAAACGTGTTTTTCAGCCCGAAATAAACGCGTTTTGTCAGCCCTTAGAATCGCTGTGTAACTGCCTGGCTCAGAAGAGCACATTGAGTCAGCCCTTAACCCCAGTGCTCAGAAATTGTCAAAACGTGTTTTTCAGCAGAAATAAACATGTTTTGGCAACTTTGGTCACCACCATGTAACTTATAGGGCAGGAACAGCACAGTTTTCAAAACGTGTTTTTCAGCCCGAAATAAACGCTTTTTCTCAGCCCTTAGATTCGCAGTGTAACTGCCTGGCTCAGAAGAGCACATTGAGTCAGCCCTTAACCCCAGTGCTCAGAAATTGTCAAAACGTGTTTTTCAGCAGAAATAAACACGTTTTGGCAACTTTGGTCACCACCATGTAACTTTTAGGGCAGGAACAACACAGTTTTCAAAACGTGTTTTTCAGCCCGAAATAAACGCGTTTTGTCAGCCCTTAGAATCGCTGTGTAACTGCCTGGCTCAGAAGAACACATTGAGTCAGCCCTTAACCCCAGTGTACAGAAATTGTCAAAATGTGTTTTTCAGCAGAAATAAACATGTTTTGGCAACTTTGGTAACCTCCATGTAACTTATAGGGCAGGAACAGCACAGTTTTCAAAACGTGTTTTTCAGCCCGAAATAAACGCGTTTTGTCAGCCCTTAGAATCGCTGTGTAACTGCCTGGCTCAGAAGAGCACACTGAGTCAGCCCTTAACCCCAGTGCTCAGAAATTGTCAAATCGTGTTTTTCAGCAGAAATAAACACGTTTTGGCAACTTTGGTCACCACCATGTAACTTTTAGGGCAGGAACAACACAGTTTTCAAAACGTGTTTTTCAGCCCGAAATAAACGCGTTTTGTCAGCCCTTAGAATCGCTGTGTAACTGCCTGGCTCAGAAGAGCACATTGAGTCAGCCCTTAACCCCAGTGTACAGAAATTGTCAAAACGTGTTTTTCAGCAGAAATAAACATGTTTTGGCAACATTGGTAACCCCCATGTAACTTATAGGGTAGGAACAACACAGTTTTCAAAACGTGTTTTTCAGCCCGAAATAAACGCTTTTTCTCAGCCCTTAGATTCGCAGTGTAACTGCCTGGCTCAGAAGAGCACACTGAGTCAGCCCTTAACCCCAGTGCTCAGAAATTGTCAAAACGTGTTTTTCAGCAGAAATAAACATGTTTTGGCAACTTTGGTCACCACCATGTAACTTATAGGGCAGGAACAGCACAGTTTTCAAAACGTGTTTTTCAGCCCGAATTAAACGCGTTTTGTCAGCCCTTAGAATCGCAGTGTAACTGCCTGGCTCAGAAGAGCACATTGAGTCAGCCCTTAACCCCAGTGTACAGAAATTGTCAAAACGTGTTTTTCAGCAGAAATAAACATGTTTTGGCAACTTTGGTAACCCCCATGTAACTTATAGGGTAGGAACAACACAGTTTTCAAAACGTGTTTTTCAGCCCGAAATAAACGCTTTTTCTCAGCCCTTAGATTCGCAGTGTAACTGCCTGGCTCAGAAGAGCACACTGAGTCAGCCCTTAACCCCAGTGCTCAGAAATTGTCAAAACGTGTTTTTCAGCAGAAATAAACACGTTTTGGTAACTTTGGTCACCACCATGTAACTTATAGGGCAGGAACAACACAGTTTTCAAAACGTGTTTTTCAGCCCGAATAAACGCGTTTTGTCAGCCCTTAGAATCGCTGTGTAACTGCCTGGCTCAGAAGAGCACACTGAGTCAGCCCTTAACCCCAGTGCTCAGAAATTGTCAAAACGTGTTTTTCAGCAGAAATAAACACGTTTTGGCAACTTTGGTCACCACCATGTAACTTATAGGGCAGGAACAACACAGTTTTCAAAACGTGTTTTTCAGCCCGAAATAAACGCGTTTTGTCAGCCCTTAGAATCGCTGTGTAACTGCCTGGCTCAGAAGAGCACATTGAGTCAGCCCTTAACCCCAGTGCTCAGAAATTGTCAAAACGTGTTTTTCAGCAGAAATAAAGACGTTTTGGCAACTTTGGTCACCACCATGTAACTTATAGGGCAGGAACAGCACAGTTTTCAAAACGTGTTTTTCAGCCCGAAATAAACGCGTTTTGTCAGCCCTTAGAATCGCTGTGTAACTGCCTGGCTCAGAAGAGCACATTGAGTCAGCCCTTAACCCCAGTGTGCAGAAATTGTCAAATCGTGTTTTTCAGCAGAAATAAACACGTTTTGGCAACTTTGGTAACCACCATGTAACTTTTAGGGCAAGAACAACACAGTTTTCAAAACGTGTTTTTCAGCCCGAAATAAACGCGTTTTGTCAGCCCTTAGAATCGCTGTGTAACTGCCTGGCTCAGAAGAGCACATTGAGTCAGCCCTTAACCCCAGTGTGCAGAAATTGTCAAAACGTGTTTTTCAGCAGAAATAAAGACGTTTTGGCAACTTTGGTCACCACCATGTAACTTATAGGGCAGGAACAGCACAGTTTTCAAAACGTGTTTTTCAGCCCGAAATAAACGCGTTTTGTCAGCCCTTAGAATCGCAGTGTAACTGCCTGGCTCAGAAGAGCACATTGAGTCAGCCCTTAACCCCAGTGTACAGAAATTGTCAAAACGTGTTTTTCAGCAGAAATAAACATGTTTTGGCAACTTTGGTAACCCCCATGTAACTTATAGGGTAGGAACAACACAGTTTTCAAAACGTGTTTTTCAGCCCGAAATAAACGCTTTTTCTCAGCCCTTAGATTCGCAGTGTAACTGCCTGGCTCAGAAGAGCACACTGAGTCAGCCCTTAACCCCAGTGCTCAGAAATTGTCAAAACGTGTTTTTCAGCAGAAATAAACATGTTTTGGCAACTTTGGTCACCACCATGTAACTTATAGGGCAGGAACAGCACAGTTTTCAAAACGTGTTTTTCAGCCCGAAATAAACGCTTTTTCTCAGCCCTTAGATTCGCAGTGTAACTGCCTGGCTCAGAAGAGCACATTGAGTCAGCCCTTAACCCCAGTGCTCAGAAATTGTCAAAACGTGTTTTTCAGCAGAAATAAAGACGTTTTGGCAACTTTGGTCACCACCATGTAACTTATAGGGCAGGAACAGCACAGTTTTCAAAACGTGTTTTTCAGCCCGAAATAAACGCGTTTTGTCAGCCCTTAGAATCGCAGTGTAACTGCCTGGCTCAGAAGAGCACATTGATTCAGCCCTTAACCCCAGTGTACAGAAATTGTCAAAACGTGTTTTTCAGCAGAAATAAACATGTTTTGGCAACTTTGGTAACCCCCATGTAACTTATAGGGCAGGAACAACACAGTTTTCAAAACGTGTTTTTCAGCCCGAAATAAACGCTTTTTCTCAGCCCTTAGATTCGCAGTGTAACTGCCTGGCTCAGAAGAGCAGATTGAGTCAGCCCTTAACCCCAGTGCTCAGAAATTGTCAAAACGTGTTTTTCAGCAGAAATAAAGACGTTTTGGCAACTTTGGTCACCACCATGTAACTTATAGGGCAGGAACAACACAGTTTTCAAAACGTGTTTTTCAGCCCGAAATAAACGCGTTTTGTCAGCCTTTAGAATTGCTGTGTAACTGCCTGGCTCAGAAGAGCACATTGAGTCAGCCCTTAACCCCAGTGTACAGAAATTGTCAAAACGTGTTTTTCAGCAGAAATAAACATGTTTTGGCAACTTTGGTAACCCCCGTGTAACTTATAGGGCAGGAACAACACAGTTTTCAAAACGTGTTTTTCAGCCCGAAATAAACGCTTTTTCTCAGCCCTTAGATTCGCAGTGTAACTGCCTGGCTCAGAAGAGCACATTGAGTCAGCCCTTAACCCCAGTGCTCAGAAATTGTCAAAACGTGTTTTTCAGCAGAAATAAAGACGTTTTGGCAACTTTGGTCACCACCATGTAACTTATAGGGCAGGAACAGCACAGTTTTCAAAACGTGTTTTTCAGCCCGAAATAAACGCTTTTTCTCAGCCCTTAGATTCGCAGTGTAACTGCCTGGCTCAGAAGAGCACATTGAGTCAGCCCTTAACCCTAGTGTACAGAAATTGTCAAAACGTGTTTTTCAGCAGAAATAAACATGTTTTGGCAACTTTGGTAACCCCCATGTAACTTATAGGGTAGGAACAACACAGTTTTCAAAACGTGTTTTTCAGCCCGAAATAAACGCTTTTTCTCAGCCCTTAGATTCGCAGTGTAACTGCCTGGCTCAGAAGAGCACACTGAGTCAGCCCTTAACCCCAGTGCTCAGAAATTGTCAAAACGTGTTTTTCAGCAGAAATAAACACGTTTTGGCAACTTTGGTCACCACCATGTAACTTATAGGGCAGGAACAACACAGTTTTCAAAACGTGTTTTTCAGCCCGAAATAAACGCGTTTTGTCAGCCCTTAGAATCGCTGTGTAACTGCCTGGCTCAGAAGAGCACATTGAGTCAGCCCTTAACCCCAGTGCTCAGAAATTGTCAAAACGTGTTTTTCAGCAGAAATAAAGACGTTTTGGCAACTTTGGTCACCACCATGTAACTTATAGGGCAGGAACAGCACAGTTTTCAAAACGTGTTTTTCAGCCCGAAATAAACGCGTTTTGTCAGCCCTTAGAATCGCTGTGTAACTGCCTGGCTCAGAAGAGCACATTGAGTCAGCCCTTAACCCCAGTGTGCAGAAATTGTCAAATCGTGTTTTTCAGCAGAATTAAACACGTTTTGGCAACTTTGGTAACCACCATGTAACTTTTAGGGCAGGAACAACACAGTTTTCAAAACGTGTTTTTCAGCCCGAAATAAACGCGTTTTGTCAGCCCTTAGAATCGCTGTGTAACTGCCTGGCTCAGAAGAGCACATTGAGTCAGCCCTTAACCCCAGTGTGCAGAAATTGTCAAAACGTGTTTTTCAGCAGAAATAAAGACGTTTTGGCAACTTTGGTCACCACCATGTAACTTATAGGGCAGGAACAGCACAGTTTTCAAAACGTGTTTTTCAGCCCGAAATAAACGCGTTTTGTCAGCCCTTAGAATCGCAGTGTAACTGCCTGGCTCAGAAGAGCACATTGAGTCAGCCCTTAACCCCAGTGTACAGAAATTGTCAAAACGTGTTTTTCAGCAGAAATAAACATGTTTTGGCAACTTTGGTAACCCCCATGTAACTTATAGGGTAGGAACAACACAGTTTTCAAAACGTGTTTTTCAGCCCGAAATAAACGCTTTTTCTCAGCCCTTAGATTCGCAGTGTAACTGCCTGGCTCAGAAGAGCACACTGAGTCAGCCCTTAACCCCAGTGCTCAGAAATTGTCAAAACGTGTTTTTCAGCAGAAATAAACATGTTTTGGCAACTTTGGTCACCACCATGTAACTTATAGGGCAGGAACAGCACAGTTTTCAAAACGTGTTTTTCAGCCCGAAATAAACGCTTTTTCTCAGCCCTTAGATTCGCAGTGTAACTGCCTGGCTCAGAAGAGCACATTGAGTCAGCCCTTAACCCCAGTGCTCAGAAATTGTCAAAACGTGTTTTTCAGCAGAAATAAAGACGTTTTGGCAACTTTGGTCACCACCATGTAACTTATAGGGCAGGAACAGCACAGTTTTCAAAACGTGTTTTTCAGCCCGAAATAAACGCGTTTTGTCAGCCCTTAGAATCGCAGTGTAACTGCCTGGCTCAGAAGAGCACATTGAGTCAGCCCTTAACCCCAGTGTACAGAAATTGTCAAAACGTGTTTTTCAGCAGAAATAAACATGTTTTGGCAACTTTGGTAACCCCCATGTAACTTATAGGGCAGGAACAACACAGTTTTCAAAACGTGTTTTTCAGCCCGAAATAAACGCTTTTTCTCAGCCCTTAGATTCGCAGTGTAACTGCCTGGCTCAGAAGAGCACACTGAGTCAGCCCTTAACCCCAGTGCTCAGAAATTGTCAAAACGTGTTTTTCAGCAGAAATAAACATGTTTTGGCAACTTTGGTCACCACCATGTAACTTATAGGGCAGGAACAGCACAGTTTTCAAAACGTGTTTTTCAGCCCGAAATAAACGCGTTTTGTCAGCCCTTAGAATCGCAGTGTAACTGCCTGGCTCAGAAGAGCACATTGAGTCAGCCCTTAACCCCAGTGTACAGAAATTGTCAAAACGTGTTTTTCAGCAGAAATAAACATGTTTTGGCAACTTTGGTAACCCCCATGTAACTTATAGGGTAGGAACAACACAGTTTTCAAAACGTGTTTTTCAGCCCGAAATAAACGCTTTTTCTCAGCCCTTAGATTCGCAGTGTAACTGCCTGGCTCAGAAGAGCACACTGAGTCAGCCCTTAACCCCAGTGCTCAGAAATTGTCAAAACGTGTTTTTCAGCAGAAATAAACATGTTTTGGCAACTTTGGTCACCACCATGTAACTTATAGGGCAGGAACAACACAGTTTTCAAAACGTGTTTTTCAGCCCGAAATAAACGCGTTTTGTCAGCCCTTAGAATCGCTGTGTAACTGCCTGGCTCAGAAGAGCACATTGAGTCAGCCCTTAACCCCAGTGCTCAGAAATTGTCAAATCGTGTTTTTCAGCAGAAATAAACACGTTTTGGCAACTTTGGTCACCACCATGTAACTTTTAGGGCAGGAACAACACAGTTTTCAAAACGTGTTTTTCAGCCCGAAATAAACGCGTTTTGTCAGCCCTTAGAATCGCTGTGTAACTGCCTGGCTCAGAAGAGCACATTGAGTCAGCCCTTAACCCCAGTGTACAGAAATTGTCAAAATGTGTTTTTCAGCAGAAATAAACATGTTTTGGCAACTTTGGTAACCTCCATGTAACTTATAGGGTAGGAACAACACAGTTTTCAAAACGTGTTTTTCAGCCCGAAATAAACGCTTTTTCTCAGCCCTTAGATTCGCAGTGTAACTGCCTGGCACAGAAGAGCACATTGAGTCAGCCCTTAACCCCAGTGCTCAGAAATTGTCAAAACGTGTTTTTCAGCAGAAATAAAGACGTTTTGGCAACTTTGGTCACCACCATGTAACTTATAGGGCAGGAACAGCACAGTTTTCAAAACGTGTTTTTCAGCCCGAAATAAACGCGTTTTGTCAGCCCTTAGAATCGCTGTGTAACTGCCTGGCTCAGAAGAGCACATTGAGTCAGCCCTTAACCCCAGTGTACAGAAATTGTTAAAACGTGTTTTTCAGCAGAAATAAACATGTTTTGGCAACTTTGGTAACCCCCATGTAACTTATAGGGTAGGAACAACACAGTTTTCAAAACGTGTTTTTCAGCCCGAAATAAACGCTTTTTCTCAGCCCTTAGATTCGCAGTGTAACTGCCTGGCTCAGAAGAGCACATTGAGTCAGCCCTTAACCCCAGTGCTCAGAAATTGTCAAAACGTGTTTTTCAGCAGAAATAAAGACGTTTTGGCAACTTTGGTCACCACCATGTAACTTATAGGGCAGGAACAGCACAGTTTTCAAAACGTGTTTTTCAGCCCGAAATAAACGCGTTTTGTCAGCCCTTAGAATCGCAGTGTAACTGCCTGGCTCAGAAGAGCACATTGAGTCAGCCCTTAACCCCAGTGTACAGAAATTGTCAAAACGTGTTTTTCAGCAGAAATAAACATGTTTTGGCAACTTTGGTAACCCCCATGTAACTTATAGGGTAGGAACAACACAGTTTTCAAAACGTGTTTTTCAGCCCGAAATAAACGCTTTTTCTCAGCCCTTAGATTCGCAGTGTAACTGCCTGGCTCAGAAGAGCACACTGAGTCAGCCCTTAACCCCAGTGCTCAGAAATTGTCAAAACGTGTTTTTCAGCAGAAATAAACACGTTTTGGTAACTTTGGTCACCACCATGTAACTTATAGGGCAGGAAAAACACAGTTTTCAAAACGTGTTTTTCAGCCCGAAATAAACGCGTTTTGTCAGCCCTTAGAATCGCTGTGTAACTGCCTGGCTCAGAAGAGCACACTGAGTCAGCCCTTAACCCCAGTGCTCAGAAATTGTCAAAACGTGTTTTTCAGCAGAAATAAACACGTTTTGGCAACTTTGGTCACCACCATGTAACTTATAGGGCAGGAACAGCACAGTTTTCAAAACGTGTTTTTCAGCCCGAAATAAACGCGTTTTGTCAGCCCTTAGAATCGCTGTGTAACTGCCTGGCTCAGAAGAGCACATTGAGTCAGCCCTTAACCCCAGTGTGCAGAAATTGTCAAATCGTGTTTTTCAGCAGAAATAAACACGTTTTGGCAACTTTGGTAACCACCATGTAACTTTTAGGGCAGGAACAACACAGTTTTCAAAACGTGTTTTTCAGCCCGAAATAAACGCGTTTTGTCAGCCCTTAGAATCGCTGTGTAACTGCCTGGCTCAGAAGAGCACATTGAGTCAGCCCTTAACCCCAGTGTGCAGAAATTGTCAAAACGTGTTTTTCAGCAGAAATAAAGACGTTTTGGCAACTTTGGTCACCACCATGTAACTTATAGGGCAGGAACAGCACAGTTTTCAAAACGTGTTTTTCAGCCCGAAATAAACGCGTTTTGTCAGCCCTTAGAATCGCAGTGTAACTGCCTGGCTCAGAAGAGCACATTGAGTCAGCCCTTAACCCCAGTGTACAGAAATTGTCAAAACGTGTTTTTCAGCAGAAATAAACATGTTTTGGCAACTTTGGTAACCCCCATGTAACTTATAGGGTAGGAACAACACAGTTTTCAAAACGTGTTTTTCAGCCCGAAATAAACGCTTTTTCTCAGCCCTTAGATTCGCAGTGTAACTGCCTGGCTCAGAAGAGCACACTGAGTCAGCCCTTAACCCCAGTGCTCAGAAATTGTCAAAACGTGTTTTTCAGCAGAAATAAACATGTTTTGGCAACTTTGGTCACCACCATGTAACTTATAGGGCAGGAACAGCACAGTTTTCAAAACGTGTTTTTCAGCCCGAAATAAACGCTTTTTCTCAGCCCTTAGATTCGCAGTGTAACTGCCTGGCTCAGAAGAGCACATTGAGTCAGCCCTTAACCCCAGTGCTCAGAAATTGTCAAAACGTGTTTTTCAGCAGAAATAAAGACGTTTTGGCAACTTTGGTCACCACCATGTAACTTATAGGGCAGGAACAGCACAGTTTTCAAAACGTGTTTTTCAGCCCGAAATAAACGCGTTTTGTCAGCCCTTAGAATCGCAGTGTAACTGCCTGGCTCAGAAGAGCACATTGAGTCAGCCCTTAACCCCAGTGTACAGAAATTGTCAAAACGTGTTTTTCAGCAGAAATAAACATGTTTTGGCAACTTTGGTAACCCCCATGTAACTTATAGGGCAGGAACAACACAGTTTTCAAAACGTGTTTTTCAGCCCGAAATAAACGCTTTTTCTCAGCCCTTAGATTCGCAGTGTAACTGCCTGGCTCAGAAGAGCAGATTGAGTCAGCCCTTAACCCCAGTGCTCAGAAATTGTCAAAACGTGTTTTTCAGCAGAAATAAAGACGTTTTGGCAACTTTGGTCACCACCATGTAACTTATAGGGCAGGAACAACACAGTTTTCAAAACGTGTTTTTCAGCCCGAAATAAACGCGTTTTGTCAGCCTTTAGAATTGCTGTGTAACTGCCTGGCTCAGAAGAGCACATTGAGTCAGCCCTTAACCCCAGTGTACAGAAATTGTCAAAACGTGTTTTTCAGCAGAAATAAACATGTTTTGGCAACTTTGGTAACCCCCGTGTAACTTATAGGGCAGGAACAACACAGTTTTCAAAACGTGTTTTTCAGCCCGAAATAAACGCTTTTTCTCAGCCCTTAGATTCGCAGTGTAACTGCCTGGCTCAGAAGAGCACATTGAGTCAGCCCTTAACCCCAGTGCTCAGAAATTGTCAAAACGTGTTTTTCAGCAGAAATAAAGACGTTTTGGCAACTTTGGTCACCACCATGTAACTTATAGGGCAGGAACAGCACAGTTTTCAAAACGTGTTTTTCAGCCCGAAATAAACGCTTTTTCTCAGCCCTTAGATTCGCAGTGTAACTGCCTGGCTCAGAAGAGCACATTGAGTCAGCCCTTAACCCCAGTGTACAGAAATTGTCAAAACGTGTTTTTCAGCAGAAATAAACATGTTTTGGCAACTTTGGTAACCCCCATGTAACTTATAGGGTAGGAACAACACAGTTTTCAAAACGTGTTTTTCAGCCCGAAATAAACGCTTTTTCTCAGCCCTTAGATTCGCAGTGTAACTGCCTGGCTCAGAAGAGCACACTGAGTCAGCCCTTAACCCCAGTGCTCAGAAATTGTCAAAACGTGTTTTTCAGCAGAAATAAACACGTTTTGGCAACTTTGGTCACCACCATGTAACTTATAGGGCAGGAACAACACAGTTTTCAAAACGTGTTTTTCAGCCCGAAATAAACGCGTTTTGTCAGCCCTTAGAATCGCTGTGTAACTGCCTGGCTCAGAAGAGCACATTGAGTCAGCCCTTAACCCCAGTGCTCAGAAATTGTCAAAACGTGTTTTTCAGCAGAAATAAAGACGTTTTGGCAACTTTGGTCACCACCATGTAACTTATAGGGCAGGAACAGCACAGTTTTCAAAACGTGTTTTTCAGCCCGAAATAAACGCGTTTTGTCAGCCCTTAGAATCGCTGTGTAACTGCCTGGCTCAGAAGAGCACATTGAGTCAGCCCTTAACCCCAGTGTGCAGAAATTGTCAAATCGTGTTTTTCAGCAGAATTAAACACGTTTTGGCAACTTTGGTAACCACCATGTAACTTTTAGGGCAGGAACAACACAGTTTTCAAAACGTGTTTTTCAGCCCGAAATAAACGCGTTTTGTCAGCCCTTAGAATCGCTGTGTAACTGCCTGGCTCAGAAGAGCACATTGAGTCAGCCCTTAACCCCAGTGTGCAGAAATTGTCAAAACGTGTTTTTCAGCAGAAATAAAGACGTTTTGGCAACTTTGGTCACCACCATGTAACTTATAGGGCAGGAACAGCACAGTTTTCAAAACGTGTTTTTCAGCCCGAAATAAACGCGTTTTGTCAGCCCTTAGAATCGCAGTGTAACTGCCTGGCTCAGAAGAGCACATTGAGTCAGCCCTTAACCCCAGTGTACAGAAATTGTCAAAACGTGTTTTTCAGCAGAAATAAACATGTTTTGGCAACTTTGGTAACCCCCATGTAACTTATAGGGTAGGAACAACACAGTTTTCAAAACGTGTTTTTCAGCCCGAAATAAACGCTTTTTCTCAGCCCTTAGATTCGCAGTGTAACTGCCTGGCTCAGAAGAGCACACTGAGTCAGCCCTTAACCCCAGTGCTCAGAAATTGTCAAAACGTGTTTTTCAGCAGAAATAAACATGTTTTGGCAACTTTGGTCACCACCATGTAACTTATAGGGCAGGAACAGCACAGTTTTCAAAACGTGTTTTTCAGCCCGAAATAAACGCTTTTTCTCAGCCCTTAGATTCGCAGTGTAACTGCCTGGCTCAGAAGAGCACATTGAGTCAGCCCTTAACCCCAGTGCTCAGAAATTGTCAAAACGTGTTTTTCAGCAGAAATAAAGACGTTTTGGCAACTTTGGTCACCACCATGTAACTTATAGGGCAGGAACAGCACAGTTTTCAAAACGTGTTTTTCAGCCCGAAATAAACGCGTTTTGTCAGCCCTTAGAATCGCAGTGTAACTGCCTGGCTCAGAAGAGCACATTGAGTCAGCCCTTAACCCCAGTGTACAGAAATTGTCAAAACGTGTTTTTCAGCAGAAATAAACATGTTTTGGCAACTTTGGTAACCCCCATGTAACTTATAGGGCAGGAACAACACAGTTTTCAAAACGTGTTTTTCAGCCCGAAATAAACGCTTTTTCTCAGCCCTTAGATTCGCAGTGTAACTGCCTGGCTCAGAAGAGCACACTGAGTCAGCCCTTAACCCCAGTGCTCAGAAATTGTCAAAACGTGTTTTTCAGCAGAAATAAACATGTTTTGGCAACTTTGGTCACCACCATGTAACTTATAGGGCAGGAACAGCACAGTTTTCAAAACGTGTTTTTCAGCCCGAAATAAACGCGTTTTGTCAGCCCTTAGAATCGCAGTGTAACTGCCTGGCTCAGAAGAGCACATTGAGTCAGCCCTTAACCCCAGTGTACAGAAATTGTCAAAACGTGTTTTTCAGCAGAAATAAACATGTTTTGGCAACTTTGGTAACCCCCATGTAACTTATAGGGTAGGAACAACACAGTTTTCAAAACGTGTTTTTCAGCCCGAAATAAACGCTTTTTCTCAGCCCTTAGATTCGCAGTGTAACTGCCTGGCTCAGAAGAGCACACTGAGTCAGCCCTTAACCCCAGTGCTCAGAAATTGTCAAAACGTGTTTTTCAGCAGAAATAAACATGTTTTGGCAACTTTGGTCACCACCATGTAACTTATAGGGCAGGAACAACACAGTTTTCAAAACGTGTTTTTCAGCCCGAAATAAACGCGTTTTGTCAGCCCTTAGAATCGCTGTGTAACTGCCTGGCTCAGAAGAGCACATTGAGTCAGCCCTTAACCCCAGTGCTCAGAAATTGTCAAATCGTGTTTTTCAGCAGAAATAAACACGTTTTGGCAACTTTGGTCACCACCATGTAACTTTTAGGGCAGGAACAACACAGTTTTCAAAACGTGTTTTTCAGCCCGAAATAAACGCGTTTTGTCAGCCCTTAGAATCGCTGTGTAACTGCCTGGCTCAGAAGAGCACATTGAGTCAGCCCTTAACCCCAGTGTACAGAAATTGTCAAAATGTGTTTTTCAGCAGAAATAAACATGTTTTGGCAACTTTGGTAACCTCCATGTAACTTATAGGGTAGGAACAACACAGTTTTCAAAACGTGTTTTTCAGCCCGAAATAAACGCTTTTTCTCAGCCCTTAGATTCGCAGTGTAACTGCCTGGCACAGAAGAGCACATTGAGTCAGCCCTTAACCCCAGTGCTCAGAAATTGTCAAAACGTGTTTTTCAGCAGAAATAAAGACGTTTTGGCAACTTTGGTCACCACCATGTAACTTATAGGGCAGGAACAGCACAGTTTTCAAAACGTGTTTTTCAGCCCGAAATAAACGCGTTTTGTCAGCCCTTAGAATCGCTGTGTAACTGCCTGGCTCAGAAGAGCACATTGAGTCAGCCCTTAACCCCAGTGTACAGAAATTGTTAAAACGTGTTTTTCAGCAGAAATAAACATGTTTTGGCAACTTTGGTAACCCCCATGTAACTTATAGGGTAGGAACAACACAGTTTTCAAAACGTGTTTTTCAGCCCGAAATAAACGCTTTTTCTCAGCCCTTAGATTCGCAGTGTAACTGCCTGGCTCAGAAGAGCACATTGAGTCAGCCCTTAACCCCAGTGCTCAGAAATTGTCAAAACGTGTTTTTCAGCAGAAATAAAGACGTTTTGGCAACTTTGGTCACCACCATGTAACTTATAGGGCAGGAACAGCACAGTTTTCAAAACGTGTTTTTCAGCCCGAAATAAACGCGTTTTGTCAGCCCTTAGAATCGCAGTGTAACTGCCTGGCTCAGAAGAGCACATTGACTCAGCCCTTAACCCCAGTGTACAGAAATTGTCAAAACGTGTTTTTCAGCAGAAATAAACATGTTTTGGCAACTTTGGTAACCCCCATGTAACTTATAGGGTAGGAACAACACAGTTTTCAAAACGTGTTTTTCAGCCCGAAATAAACGCTTTTTCTCAGCCCTTAGATTCGCAGTGTAACTGCCTGGCTCAGAAGAGCACACTGAGTCAGCCCTTAACCCCAGTGCTCAGAAATTGTCAAAACGTGTTTTTCAGCAAAAATAAACATGTTTTGGCAACTTTGGTCACCACCATGTAACTTATAGGGCAGGAACAGCACAGTTTTCAAAACGTGTTTTTCAGCCCGAAATAAACGCGTTTTGTCAGCCCTTAGAATCGCAGTGTAACTGCCTGGCTCAGAAGAGCACATTGAGTCAGCCCTTAACCCCAGTGTACAGAAATTGTCAAAACGTGTTTTTCAGCAGAAATAAACATGTTTTGGCAACTTTGGTAACCCCCATGTAACTTATAGGGTAGGAACAACACAGTTTTCAAAACGTGTTTTTCAGCCCGAAATAAACGCTTTTTCTCAGCCCTTAGATTCGCAGTGTAACTGCCTGGCTCAGAAGAGCACACTGAGTCAGCCCTTAACCCCAGTGCTCAGAAATTGTCAAAACGTGTTTTTCAGCAGAAATAAACACGTTTTGGTAACTTTGGTCACCACCATGTAACTTATAGGGCAGGAACAACACAGTTTTCAAAACGTGTTTTTCAGCCCGAAATAAACGCGTTTTGTCAGCCCTTAGAATCGCTGTGTAACTGCCTGGCTCAGAAGAGCACACTGAGTCAGCCCTTAACCCCAGTGCTCAGAAATTGTCAAAACGTGTTTTTCAGCAGAAATAAACACGTTTTGGCAACTTTGGTCACCACCATGTAACTTATAGGGCAGGAACAACACAGTTTTCAAAACGTGTTTTTCAGCCCGAAATAAACGCGTTTTGTCAGCCCTTAGAATCGCTGTGTAACTGCCTGGCTCAGAAGAGCACATTGAGTCAGCCCTTAACCCCAGTGCTCAGAAATTGTCAAAACGTGTTTTTCAGCAGAAATAAAGACGTTTTGGCAACTTTGGTCACCACCATGTAACTTATAGGGCAGGAACAGCACAGTTTTCAAAACGTGTTTTTCAGCCCGAAATAAACGCGTTTTGTCAGCCCTTAGAATCGCTGTGTAACTGCCTGGCTCAGAAGAGCACATTGAGTCAGCCCTTAACCCCAGTGTGCAGAAATTGTCAAATCGTGTTTTTCAGCAGAAATAAACACGTTTTGGCAACTTTGGTAACCACCATGTAACTTTTAGGGCAGGAACAACACAGTTTTCAAAACGTGTTTTTCAGCCCGAAATAAACGCGTTTTGTCAGCCCTTAGAATCGCTGTGTAACTGCCTGGCTCAGAAGAGCACATTGAGTCAGCCCTTAACCCCAGTGTGCAGAAATTGTCAAAACGTGTTTTTCAGCAGAAATAAAGACGTTTTGGCAACTTTGGTCACCACCATGTAACTTATAGGGCAGGAACAGCACAGTTTTCAAAACGTGTTTTTCAGCCCGATATAAACGCGTTTTGTCAGCCCTTAGAATCGCAGTGTAACTGCCTGGCTCAGAAGAGCACATTGAGTCAGCCCTTAACCCCAGTGTACAGAAATTGTCAAAACGTGTTTTTCAGCAGAAATAAACATGTTTTGGCAACTTTGGTAACCCCCATGTAACTTATAGGGTAGGAACAACACAGTTTTCAAAACGTGTTTTTCAGCCCGAAATAAACGCTTTTTCTCAGCCCTTAGATTCGCAGTGTAACTGCCTGGCTCAGAAGAGCACACTGAGTCAGCCCTTAACCCCAGTGCTCAGAAATTGTCAAAACGTGTTTTTCAGCAGAAATAAACATGTTTTGGCAACTTTGGTCACCACCATGTAACTTATAGGGCAGGAACAGCACAGTTTTCAAAACGTGTTTTTCAGCCCGAAATAAACGCTTTTTCTCAGCCCTTAGATTCGCAGTGTAACTGCCTGGCTCAGAAGAGCACATTGAGTCAGCCCTTAACCCCAGTGCTCAGAAATTGTCAAAACGTGTTTTTCAGCAGAAATAAAGACGTTTTGGCAACTTTGGTCACCACCATGTAACTTATAGGGCAGGAACAGCACAGTTTTCAAAACGTGTTTTTCAGCCCGAAATAAACGCGTTTTGTCAGCCCTTAGAATCGCAGTGTAACTGCCTGGCTCAGAAGAGCACATTGAGTCAGCCCTTAACCCCAGTGTACAGAAATTGTCAAAACGTGTTTTTCAGCAGAAATAAACATGTTTTGGCAACTTTGGTAACCCCCATGTAACTTATAGGGCAGGAACAACACAGTTTTCAAAACGTGTTTTTCGGCCCGAAATAAACGCGTTTTGTCAGCCCTTAGAATCGCTGTGTAACTGCCTGGCTCAGAAGAGCACATTGAGTCAGCCCTTAACCCCAGTGTACAGAAATTGTCAAAACGTGTTTTTCAGCTGAAATAAACATGTTTTGGCAACTTTGGTAACCCCCATGTAACTTATAGGGTAGGAACAACACAGTTTTCAAAACGTGTTTTTCAGCCCGAAATAAACGCTTTTTCTCAGCCCTTAGATTCGCAGTGTAACTGCCTGGCTCAGAAGAGCAGATTGAGTCAGCCCTTAACCCCAGTGCTCAGAAATTGTCAAAACGTGTTTTTCAGCAGAAATAAAGACGTTTTGGCAACTTTGGTCACCACCATGTAACTTATAGGGCAGGAACAACACAGTTTTCAAAACGTGTTTTTCAGCCCGAAATAAACGCGTTTTGTCAGCCTTTAGAATTGCTGTGTAACTGCCTGGCTCAGAAGAGCACATTGAGTCAGCCCTTAACCCCAGTGTACAGAAATTGTCAAAACGTGTTTTTCAGCAGAAATAAACATGTTTTGGCAACTTTGGTAACCCCCGTGTAACTTATAGGGCAGGAACAACACAGTTTTCAAAACGTGTTTTTCAGCCCGAAATAAACGCTTTTTCTCAGCCCTTAGATTCGCAGTGTAACTGCCTGGCTCAGAAGAGCACATTGAGTCAGCCCTTAACCCCAGTGCTCAGAAATTGTCAAAACGTGTTTTTCAGCAGAAATAAAGACGTTTTGGCAACTTTGGTCACCACCATGTAACTTATAGGGCAGGAACAGCACAGTTTTCAAAACGTGTTTTTCAGCCCGAAATAAACGCTTTTTCTCAGCCCTTAGATTCGCAGTGTAACTGCCTGGCTCAGAAGAGCACATTGAGTCAGCCCTTAACCCCAGTGCTCAGAAATTGTCAAATCGTGTTTTTCAGCAGAAATAAACACGTTTTGGCAACTTTGGTCACCACCATGTAACTTTTAGGGCAGGAACAACACAGTTTTCAAAACGTGTTTTTCAGCCCGAAATAAACGCGTTTTGTCAGCCCTTAGAATCGCTGTGTAACTGCCTGGCTCAGAAGAGCACATTGAGTCAGCCCTTAACCCCAGTGTACAGAAATTGTCAAAATGTGTTTTTCAGCAGAAATAAACATGTTTTGGCAACTTTGGTAACCCCCATGTAACTTATAGGGTAGGAACAACACAGTTTTCAAAACGTGTTTTTCAGCCCGAAATAAACGCTTTTTCTCAGCCCTTAGATTCGCAGTGTAACTGCCTGGCACAGAAGAGCACATTGAGTCAGCCCTTAACCCCAGTGCTCAGAAATTGTCAAAACGTGTTTTTCAGCAGAAATAAAGACGTTTTGGCAACTTTGGTCACCACCATGTAACTTATAGGGCAGGAACAGCACAGTTTTCAAAACGTGTTTTTCAGCCCGAAATAAACGCGTTTTGTCAGCCCTTAGAATCGCTGTGTAACTGCCTGGCTCAGAAGAGCACATTGAGTCAGCCCTTAACCCCAGTGTACAGAAATTGTCAAAACGTGTTTTTCAGCAGAAATAAACATGTTTTGGCAACTTTGGTAACCCCCATGTAACTTATAGGGTAGGAACAACACAGTTTTCAAAACGTGTTTTTCAGCCCGAAATAAACGCTTTTTCTCAGCCCTTAGATTCGCAGTGTAACTGCCTGGCTCAGAAGAGCACATTGAGTCAGCCCTTAACCCCAGTGCTCAGAAATTGTCAAAACGTGTTTTTCAGCAGAAATAAGATCGTTTTGGCAACTTTGGTCACCACCATGTAACTTATAGGGCAGGAACAACACAGTTTTCAAAACGTGTTTTTCAGCCCGAAATAAACGCTTTTTCTCAGCCCTTAGATTCGCAGTGTAACTGCCTGGCTCAGAAGAGCACAATGAGTCAGCCCTTAACCCCAGTGCTCAGAAATTGTCAAAACGTGTTTTTCAGCAGAAATAAACATGTTTTGGCAACTTTGGTCACCACCATGTAACTTATAGGGCAGGAACAACACAGTTTTCAAAACGTGTTTTTCAGCCCGAAATAAACGCGTTTTGTCAGCCCTTAGAATCGCTGTGTAACTGCCTGGCTCAGAAGAGCACATTGAGTCAGCCCTTAACCCCAGTGCTCAGAAATTGTCAAAACGTGTTTTTCAGCAGAAATAAACATGTTTTGGCAACTTTGGTCACCACCATGTAACTTATAGGGCAGGAACAGCACAGTTTTCAAAACGTGTTTTTCAGCCCGAAATAAACGCTTTTTCTCAGCCCTTAGATTCGCAGTGTAACTGCCTGGCTCAGAAGAGCACATTGAGTCAGCCCTTAACCCCAGTGCTCAGAAATTGTCAAATCGTGTTTTTCAGCAGAAATAAACACGTTTTGGCAACTTTGGTCACCACCATGTAACTTTTAGGGCAGGAACAACACAGTTTTCAAAACGTGTTTTTCAGCCCGAAATAAACGCGTTTTGTCAGCCCTTAGAATCGCTGTGTAACTGCCTGGCTCAGAAGAGCACATTGAGTCAGCCCTTAACCCCAGTGTACAGAAATTGTCAAAATGTGTTTTTCAGCAGAAATAAACATGTTTTGGCAACTTTGGTAACCTCCATGTAACTTATAGGGCAGGAACAGCACAGTTTTCAAAACGTGTTTTTCAGCCCGAAATAAACGCGTTTTGTCAGCCCTTAGAATCGCTGTGTAACTGCCTGGCTCAGAAGAGCACACTGAGTCAGCCCTTAACCCCAGTGCTCAGAAATTGTCAAATCGTGTTTTTCAGCAGAAATAAACACGTTTTGGCAACTTTGGTCACCACCATGTAACTTTTAGGGCAGGAACAACACAGTTTTCAAAACGTGTTTTTCAGCCCGAAATAAACGCGTTTTGTCAGCCCTTAGAATCGCTGTGTAACTGCCTGGCTCAGAAGAGCACATTGAGTCAGCCCTTAACCCCAGTGTACAGAAATTGTCAAAATGTGTTTTTCAGCAGAAATAAACATGTTTTGGCAACTTTGGTAACCTCCATGTAACTTATAGGGTAGGAACAACACAGTTTTCAAAACGTGTTTTTCAGCCCGAAATAAACGCTTTTTCTCAGCCCTTAGATTCGCAGTGTAACTGCCTGGCACAGAAGAGCACATTGAGTCAGCCCTTAACCCCAGTGCTCAGAAATTGTCAAAACGTGTTTTTCAGCAGAAATAAAGACGTTTTGGCAACTTTGGTCACCACCATGTAACTTATAGGGCAGGAACAGCACAGTTTTCAAAACGTGTTTTTCAGCCCGAAATAAACGCGTTTTGTCAGCCCTTAGAATCGCTGTGTAACTGCCTGGCTCAGAAGAGCACATTGAGTCAGCCCTTAACCCCAGTGTACAGAAATTGTCAAAACGTGTTTTTCAGCAGAAATAAACATGTTTTGGCAACTTTGGTAACCCCCATGTAACTTATAGGGTAGGAACAACACAGTTTTCAAAACGTGTTTTTCAGCCCGAAATAAACGCTTTTTCTCAGCCCTTAGATTCGCAGTGTAACTGCCTGGCTCAGAAGAGCACATTGAGTCAGCCCTTAACCCCAGTGCTCAGAAATTTTCAAAACGTGTTTTTCAGCAGAAATAAAGACGTTTTGGCAACTTTGGTCACCACCATGTAACTTATAGGGCAGGAACAGCACAGTTTTCAAAACGTGTTTTTCAGCCCGAAATAAACGCGTTTTGTCAGCCCTTAGAATCGCAGTGTAACTGCCTGGCTCAGAAGAGCACATTGAGTCAGCCCTTAACCCCAGTGTACAGAAATTGTCAAAACGTGTTTTTCAGCAGAAATAAACATGTTTTGGCAACATTGGTAACCCCCATGTAACTTATAGGGTAGGAACAACACAGTTTTCAAAACGTGTTTTTCAGCCCGAAATAAACGCTTTTTCTCAGCCCTTAGATTCGCAGTGTAACTGCCTGGCTCAGAAGAGCACACTGAGTCAGCCCTTAACCCCAGTGCTCAGAAATTGTCAAAACGTGTTTTTCAGCAGAAATAAACATGTTTTGGCAACTTTGGTCACCACCATGTAACTTATAGGGCAGGAACAGCACAGTTTTCAAAACGTGTTTTTCAGCCCGAAATAAACGCGTTTTGTCAGCCCTTAGAATCGCAGTGTAACTGCCTGGCTCAGAAGAGCACATTGAGTCAGCCCTTAACCCCAGTGTACAGAAATTGTCAAAACGTGTTTTTCAGCAGAAATAAACATGTTTTGGCAACTTTGGTAACCCCCATGTAACTTATAGGGTAGGAACAACACAGTTTTCAAAACGTGTTTTTCAGCCCGAAATAAACGCTTTTTCTCAGCCCTTAGATTCGCAGTGTAACTGCCTGGCTCAGAAGAGCACACTGAGTCAGCCCTTAACCCCAGTGCTCAGAAATTGTCAAAACGTGTTTTTCAGCAGAAATAAACACGTTTTGGTAACTTTGGTCACCACCATGTAACTTATAGGGCAGGAACAACACAGTTTTCAAAACGTGTTTTTCAGCCCGAATAAACGCGTTTTGTCAGCCCTTAGAATCGCTGTGTAACTGCCTGGCTCAGAAGAGCACACTGAGTCAGCCCTTAACCCCAGTGCTCAGAAATTGTCAAAACGTGTTTTTCAGCAGAAATAAACACGTTTTGGCAACTTTGGTCACCACCATGTAACTTATAGGGCAGGAACAACACAGTTTTCAAAACGTGTTTTTCAGCCCGAAATAAACGCGTTTTGTCAGCCCTTAGAATCGCTGTGTAACTGCCTGGCTCAGAAGAGCACATTGAGTCAGCCCTTAACCCCAGTGCTCAGAAATTGTCAAAACGTGTTTTTCAGCAGAAATAAAGACGTTTTGGCAACTTTGGTCACCACCATGTAACTTATAGGGCAGGAACAGCACAGTTTTCAAAACGTGTTTTTCAGCCCGAAATAAACGCGTTTTGTCAGCCCTTAGAATCGCTGTGTAACTGCCTGGCTCAGAAGAGCACATTGAGTCAGCCCTTAACCCCAGTGTGCAGAAATTGTCAAAACGTGTTTTTCAGCAGAAATAAAGACGTTTTGGCAACTTTGGTCACCACCATGTAACTTATAGGGCAGGAACAGCACAGTTTTCAAAACGTGTTTTTCAGCCCGAAATAAACGCGTTTTGTCAGCCCTTAGAATCGCAGTGTAACTGCCTGGCTCAGAAGAGCACATTGAGTCAGCCCTTAACCCCAGTGTACAGAAATTGTCAAAACGTGTTTTTCAGCAGAAATAAACATGTTTTGGCAACTTTGGTAACCCCCATGTAACTTATAGGGTAGGAACAACACAGTTTTCAAAACGTGTTTTTCAGCCCGAAATAAACGCTTTTTCTCAGCCCTTAGATTCGCAGTGTAACTGCCTGGCTCAGAAGAGCACACTGAGTCAGCCCTTAACCCCAGTGCTCAGAAATTGTCAAAACGTGTTTTTCAGCAGAAATAAACATGTTTTGGCAACTTTGGTCACCACCATGTAACTTATAGGGCAGGAACAGCACAGTTTTCAAAACGTGTTTTTCAGCCCGAAATAAACGCTTTTTCTCAGCCCTTAGATTCGCAGTGTAACTGCCTGGCTCAGAAGAGCACATTGAGTCAGCCCTTAACCCCAGTGCTCAGAAATTGTCAAAACGTGTTTTTCAGCAGAAATAAAGACGTTTTGGCAACTTTGGTCACCACCATGTAACTTATAGGGCAGGAACAGCACAGTTTTCAAAACGTGTTTTTCAGCCCGAAATAAACGCGTTTTGTCAGCCCTTAGAATCGCAGTGTAACTGCCTGGCTCAGAAGAGCACATTGAGTCAGCCCTTAACCCCAGTGTACAGAAATTGTCAAAACGTGTTTTTCAGCAGAAATAAACATGTTTTGGCAACTTTGGTAACCCCCATGTAACTTATAGGGCAGGAACAACACAGTTTTCAAAACGTGTTTTTCAGCCCGAAATAAACGCTTTTTCTCAGCCCTTAGATTCGCAGTGTAACTGCCTGGCTCAGAAGAGCAGATTGAGTCAGCCCTTAACCCCAGTGCTCAGAAATTGTCAAAACGTGTTTTTCAGCAGAAATAAAGACGTTTTGGCAACTTTGGTCACCACCATGTAACTTATAGGGCAGGAACAACACAGTTTTCAAAACGTGTTTTTCAGCCCGAAATAAACGCGTTTTGTCAGCCTTTAGAATTGCTGTGTAACTGCCTGGCTCAGAAGAGCACATTGAGTCAGCCCTTAACCCCAGTGTACAGAAATTGTCAAAACGTGTTTTTCAGCAGAAATAAACATGTTTTGGCAACTTTGGTAACCCCCGTGTAACTTATAGGGCAGGAACAACACAGTTTTCAAAACGTGTTTTTCAGCCCGAAATAAACGCTTTTTCTCAGCCCTTAGATTCGCAGTGTAACTGCCTGGCTCAGAAGAGCACATTGAGTCAGCCCTTAACCCCAGTGCTCAGAAATTGTCAAAACGTGTTTTTCAGCAGAAATAAAGACGTTTTGGCAACTTTGGTCACCACCATGTAACTTATAGGGCAGGAACAGCACAGTTTTCAAAACGTGTTTTTCAGCCCGAAATAAACGCTTTTTCTCAGCCCTTAGATTCGCAGTGTAACTGCCTGGCTCAGAAGAGCACATTGAGTCAGCCCTTAACCCCAGTGTACAGAAATTGTCAAAACGTGTTTTTCAGCAGAAATAAACATGTTTTGGCAACTTTGGTAACCCCCATGTAACTTATAGGGTAGGAACAACACAGTTTTCAAAACGTGTTTTTCAGCCCGAAATAAACGCTTTTTCTCAGCCCTTAGATTCGCAGTGTAACTGCCTGGCTCAGAAGAGCACACTGAGTCAGCCCTTAACCCCAGTGCTCAGAAATTGTCAAAACGTGTTTTTCAGCAGAAATAAACACGTTTTGGCAACTTTGGTCACCACCATGTAACTTATAGGGCAGGAACAACACAGTTTTCAAAACGTGTTTTTCAGCCCGAAATAAACGCGTTTTGTCAGCCCTTAGAATCGCTGTGTAACTACCTGGCTCAGAAGAGCACATTGAGTCAGCCCTTAACCCCAGTGCTCAGAAATTGTCAAAACGTGTTTTTCAGCAGAAATAAAGACGTTTTGGCAACTTTGGTCACCACCATGTAACTTATAGGGCAGGAACAGCACAGTTTTCAAAACGTGTTTTTCAGCCCGAAATAAACGCGTTTTGTCAGCCCTTAGAATCGCTGTGTAACTGCCTGGCTCAGAAGAGCACATTGAGTCAGCCCTTAACCCCAGTGTGCAGAAATTGTCAAATCGTGTTTTTCAGCAGAAATAAACACGTTTTGGCAACTTTGGTAACCACCATGTAACTTTTAGGGCAGGAACAACACAGTTTTCAAAACGTGTTTTTCAGCCCGAAATAAAAGCGTTTTGTCAGCCCTTAGAATCGCTGTGTAACTGCCTGGCTCAGAAGAGCACATTGAGTCAGCCCTTAACCCCAGTGTGCAGAAATTGTCAAAACGTGTTTTTCAGCAGAAATAAAGACGTTTTGGCAACTTTGGTCACCACCATGTAACTTATAGGGCAGGAACAGCACAGTTTTCAAAACGTGTTTTTCAGCCCGAAATAAACGCTTTTTCTCAGCCCTTAGATTCGCAGTGTAACTGCCTGGCTCAGAAGAGCACACTGAGTCAGCCCTTAACCCCAGTGCTCAGAAATTGTCAAAACGTGTTTTTCAGCAGAAATAAACATGTTTTGGCAACTTTGGTCACCACCATGTAACTTATAGGGCAGGAACAGCACAGTTTTCAAAACGTGTTTTTCAGCCCGAAATAAACGCGTTTTGTCAGCCCTTAGAATCGCAGTGTAACTGCCTGGCTCAGAAGAGCACATTGAGTCAGCCCTTAACCCCAGTGTACAGAAATTGTCAAAACGTGTTTTTCAGCAGAAATAAACATGTTTTGGCAACTTTGGTAACCCCCATGTAACTTATAGGGTAGGAACAACACAGTTTTCAAAACGTGTTTTTCAGCCCGAAATAAACGCTTTTTCTCAGCCCTTAGATTCGCAGTGTAACTGCCTGGCTCAGAAGAGCACACTGAGTCAGCCCTTAACCCCAGTGCTCAGAAATTGTCAAAACGTGTTTTTCAGCAGAAATAAACACGTTTTGGTAACTTTGGTCACCACCATGTAACTTATAGGGCAGGAACAACACAGTTTTCAAAACGTGTTTTTCAGCCCGAAATAAACGCGTTTTGTCAGCCCTTAGAATCGCTGTGTAACTGCCTGGCTCAGAAGAGCACACTGAGTCAGCCCTTAACCCCAGTGCTCAGAAATTGTCAAAACGTGTTTTTCAGCAGAAATAAACACGTTTTGGCAACTTTGGTCACCACCATGTAACTTATAGGGCAGGAACAACACAGTTTTCAAAACGTGTTTTTCAGCCCGAAATAAACGCGTTTTGTCAGCCCTTAGAATCGCTGTGTAACTGCCTGGCTCAGAAGAGCACATTGAGTCAGCCCTTAACCCCAGTGCTCAGAAATTGTCAAAACGTGTTTTTCAGCAGAAATAAAGACGTTTTGGCAACTTTGGTCACCACCATGTAACTTATAGGGCAGGAACAGCACAGTTTTCAAAACGTGTTTTTCAGCCCGAAATAAACGCGTTTTGTCAGCCCTTAGAATCGCTGTGTAACTGCCTGGCTCAGAAGAGCACATTGAGTCAGCCCTTAACCCCAGTGTACAGAAATTGTCAAAATGTGTTTTTCAGCAGAAATAAACATGTTTTGGCAACTTTGGTAACCTCCATGTAACTTATAGGGTAGGAACAACACAGTTTTCAAAACGTGTTTTTCAGCCCGAAATAAACGCTTTTTCTCAGCCCTTAGATTCGCAGTGTAACTGCCTGGCACAGAAGAGCACATTGAGTCAGCCCTTAACCCCAGTGCTCAGAAATTGTCAAAACGTGTTTTTCAGCAGAAATAAAGACGTTTTGGCAACTTTGGTCACCACCATGTAACTTATAGGGCAGGAACAGCACAGTTTTCAAAACGTGTTTTTCAGCCCGAAATAAACGCGTTTTGTCAGCCCTTAGAATCGCTGTGTAACTGCCTGGCTCAGAAGAGCACATTGAGTCAGCCCTTAACCCCAGTGTACAGAAATTGTCAAAACGTGTTTTTCAGCAGAAATAAACATGTTTTGGCAACTTTGGTAACCCCCATGTAACTTATAGGGTAGGAACAACACAGTTTTCAAAACGTGTTTTTCAGCCCGAAATAAACGCTTTTTCTCAGCCCTTAGATTCGCAGTGTAACTGCCTGGCTCAGAAGAGCACATTGAGTCAGCCCTTAACCCCAGTGCTCAGAAATTTTCAAAACGTGTTTTTCAGCAGAAATAAAGACGTTTTGGCAACTTTGGTCACCACCATGTAACTTATAGGGCAGGAACAGCACAGTTTTCAAAACGTGTTTTTCAGCCCGAAATAAACGCGTTTTGTCAGCCCTTAGAATCGCAGTGTAACTGCCTGGCTCAGAAGAGCACATTGAGTCAGCCCTTAACCCCAGTGTACAGAAATTGTCAAAACGTGTTTTTCAGCAGAAATAAACATGTTTTGGCAACATTGGTAACCCCCATGTAACTTATAGGGTAGGAACAACACAGTTTTCAAAACGTGTTTTTCAGCCCGAAATAAACGCTTTTTCTCAGCCCTTAGATTCGCAGTGTAACTGCCTGGCTCAGAAGAGCACACTGAGTCAGCCCTTAACCCCAGTGCTCAGAAATTGTCAAAACGTGTTTTTCAGCAGAAATAAACATGTTTTGGCAACTTTGGTCACCACCATGTAACTTATAGGGCAGGAACAGCACAGTTTTCAAAACGTGTTTTTCAGCCCGAAATAAACGCGTTTTGTCAGCCCTTAGAATCGCAGTGTAACTGCCTGGCTCAGAAGAGCACATTGAGTCAGCCCTTAACCCCAGTGTACAGAAATTGTCAAAACGTGTTTTTCAGCAGAAATAAACATGTTTTGGCAACTTTGGTAACCCCCATGTAACTTATAGGGTAGGAACAACACAGTTTTCAAAACGTGTTTTTCAGCCCGAAATAAACGCTTTTTCTCAGCCCTTAGATTCGCAGTGTAACTGCCTGGCTCAGAAGAGCACACTGAGTCAGCCCTTAACCCCAGTGCTCAGAAATTGTCAAAACGTGTTTTTCAGCAGAAATAAACACGTTTTGGTAACTTTGGTCACCACCATGTAACTTATAGGGCAGGAACAACACAGTTTTCAAAACGTGTTTTTCAGCCCGAATAAACGCGTTTTGTCAGCCCTTAGAATCGCTGTGTAACTGCCTGGCTCAGAAGAGCACACTGAGTCAGCCCTTAACCCCAGTGCTCAGAAATTGTCAAAACGTGTTTTTCAGCAGAAATAAACACGTTTTGGCAACTTTGGTCACCACCATGTAACTTATAGGGCAGGAACAACACAGTTTTCAAAACGTGTTTTTCAGCCCGAAATAAACGCGTTTTGTCAGCCCTTAGAATCGCTGTGTAACTGCCTGGCTCAGAAGAGCACATTGAGTCAGCCCTTAACCCCAGTGCTCAGAAATTGTCAAAACGTGTTTTTCAGCAGAAATAAAGACGTTTTGGCAACTTTGGTCACCACCATGTAACTTATAGGGCAGGAACAGCACAGTTTTCAAAACGTGTTTTTCAGCCCGAAATAAACGCGTTTTGTCAGCCCTTAGAATCGCTGTGTAACTGCCTGGCTCAGAAGAGCACATTGAGTCAGCCCTTAACCCCAGTGTGCAGAAATTGTCAAAACGTGTTTTTCAGCAGAAATAAAGACGTTTTGGCAACTTTGGTCACCACCATGTAACTTATAGGGCAGGAACAGCACAGTTTTCAAAACGTGTTTTTCAGCCCGAAATAAACGCGTTTTGTCAGCCCTTAGAATCGCAGTGTAACTGCCTGGCTCAGAAGAGCACATTGAGTCAGCCCTTAACCCCAGTGTACAGAAATTGTCAAAACGTGTTTTTCAGCAGAAATAAACATGTTTTGGCAACTTTGGTAACCCCCATGTAACTTATAGGGTAGGAACAACACAGTTTTCAAAACGTGTTTTTCAGCCCGAAATAAACGCTTTTTCTCAGCCCTTAGATTCGCAGTGTAACTGCCTGGCTCAGAAGAGCACACTGAGTCAGCCCTTAACCCCAGTGCTCAGAAATTGTCAAAACGTGTTTTTCAGCAGAAATAAACATGTTTTGGCAACTTTGGTCACCACCATGTAACTTATAGGGCAGGAACAGCACAGTTTTCAAAACGTGTTTTTCAGCCCGAAATAAACGCTTTTTCTCAGCCCTTAGATTCGCAGTGTAACTGCCTGGCTCAGAAGAGCACATTGAGTCAGCCCTTAACCCCAGTGCTCAGAAATTGTCAAAACGTGTTTTTCAGCAGAAATAAAGACGTTTTGGCAACTTTGGTCACCACCATGTAACTTATAGGGCAGGAACAGCACAGTTTTCAAAACGTGTTTTTCAGCCCGAAATAAACGCGTTTTGTCAGCCCTTAGAATCGCAGTGTAACTGCCTGGCTCAGAAGAGCACATTGAGTCAGCCCTTAACCCCAGTGTACAGAAATTGTCAAAACGTGTTTTTCAGCAGAAATAAACATGTTTTGGCAACTTTGGTAACCCCCATGTAACTTATAGGGCAGGAACAACACAGTTTTCAAAACGTGTTTTTCAGCCCGAAATAAACGCTTTTTCTCAGCCCTTAGATTCGCAGTGTAACTGCCTGGCTCAGAAGAGCAGATTGAGTCAGCCCTTAACCCCAGTGCTCAGAAATTGTCAAAACGTGTTTTTCAGCAGAAATAAAGACGTTTTGGCAACTTTGGTCACCACCATGTAACTTATAGGGCAGGAACAACACAGTTTTCAAAACGTGTTTTTCAGCCCGAAATAAACGCGTTTTGTCAGCCTTTAGAATTGCTGTGTAACTGCCTGGCTCAGAAGAGCACATTGAGTCAGCCCTTAACCCCAGTGTACAGAAATTGTCAAAACGTGTTTTTCAGCAGAAATAAACATGTTTTGGCAACTTTGGTAACCCCCGTGTAACTTATAGGGCAGGAACAACACAGTTTTCAAAACGTGTTTTTCAGCCCGAAATAAACGCTTTTTCTCAGCCCTTAGATTCGCAGTGTAACTGCCTGGCTCAGAAGAGCACATTGAGTCAGCCCTTAACCCCAGTGCTCAGAAATTGTCAAAACGTGTTTTTCAGCAGAAATAAAGACGTTTTGGCAACTTTGGTCACCACCATGTAACTTATAGGGCAGGAACAGCACAGTTTTCAAAACGTGTTTTTCAGCCCGAAATAAACGCTTTTTCTCAGCCCTTAGATTCGCAGTGTAACTGCCTGGCTCAGAAGAGCACATTGAGTCAGCCCTTAACCCCAGTGTACAGAAATTGTCAAAACGTGTTTTTCAGCAGAAATAAACATGTTTTGGCAACTTTGGTAACCCCCATGTAACTTATAGGGTAGGAACAACACAGTTTTCAAAACGTGTTTTTCAGCCCGAAATAAACGCTTTTTCTCAGCCCTTAGATTCGCAGTGTAACTGCCTGGCTCAGAAGAGCACACTGAGTCAGCCCTTAACCCCAGTGCTCAGAAATTGTCAAAACGTGTTTTTCAGCAGAAATAAACACGTTTTGGCAACTTTGGTCACCACCATGTAACTTATAGGGCAGGAACAACACAGTTTTCAAAACGTGTTTTTCAGCCCGAAATAAACGCGTTTTGTCAGCCCTTAGAATCGCTGTGTAACTACCTGGCTCAGAAGAGCACATTGAGTCAGCCCTTAACCCCAGTGCTCAGAAATTGTCAAAACGTGTTTTTCAGCAGAAATAAAGACGTTTTGGCAACTTTGGTCACCACCATGTAACTTATAGGGCAGGAACAGCACAGTTTTCAAAACGTGTTTTTCAGCCCGAAATAAACGCGTTTTGTCAGCCCTTAGAATCGCTGTGTAACTGCCTGGCTCAGAAGAGCACATTGAGTCAGCCCTTAACCCCAGTGTGCAGAAATTGTCAAATCGTGTTTTTCAGCAGAAATAAACACGTTTTGGCAACTTTGGTAACCACCATGTAACTTTTAGGGCAGGAACAACACAGTTTTCAAAACGTGTTTTTCAGCCCGAAATAAAAGCGTTTTGTCAGCCCTTAGAATCGCTGTGTAACTGCCTGGCTCAGAAGAGCACATTGAGTCAGCCCTTAACCCCAGTGTGCAGAAATTGTCAAAACGTGTTTTTCAGCAGAAATAAAGACGTTTTGGCAACTTTGGTCACCACCATGTAACTTATAGGGCAGGAACAGCACAGTTTTCAAAACGTGTTTTTCAGCCCGAAATAAACGCTTTTTCTCAGCCCTTAGATTCGCAGTGTAACTGCCTGGCTCAGAAGAGCACACTGAGTCAGCCCTTAACCCCAGTGCTCAGAAATTGTCAAAACGTGTTTTTCAGCAGAAATAAACATGTTTTGGCAACTTTGGTCACCACCATGTAACTTATAGGGCAGGAACAGCACAGTTTTCAAAACGTGTTTTTCAGCCCGAAATAAACGCGTTTTGTCAGCCCTTAGAATCGCAGTGTAACTGCCTGGCTCAGAAGAGCACATTGAGTCAGCCCTTAACCCCAGTGTACAGAAATTGTCAAAACGTGTTTTTCAGCAGAAATAAACATGTTTTGGCAACTTTGGTAACCCCCATGTAACTTATAGGGTAGGAACAACACAGTTTTCAAAACGTGTTTTTCAGCCCGAAATAAACGCTTTTTCTCAGCCCTTAGATTCGCAGTGTAACTGCCTGGCTCAGAAGAGCACACTGAGTCAGCCCTTAACCCCAGTGCTCAGAAATTGTCAAAACGTGTTTTTCAGCAGAAATAAACACGTTTTGGTAACTTTGGTCACCACCATGTAACTTATAGGGCAGGAACAACACAGTTTTCAAAACGTGTTTTTCAGCCCGAAATAAACGCGTTTTGTCAGCCCTTAGAATCGCTGTGTAACTGCCTGGCTCAGAAGAGCACACTGAGTCAGCCCTTAACCCCAGTGCTCAGAAATTGTCAAAACGTGTTTTTCAGCAGAAATAAACACGTTTTGGCAACTTTGGTCACCACCATGTAACTTATAGGGCAGGAACAACACAGTTTTCAAAACGTGTTTTTCAGCCCGAAATAAACGCGTTTTGTCAGCCCTTAGAATCGCTGTGTAACTGCCTGGCTCAGAAGAGCACATTGAGTCAGCCCTTAACCCCAGTGCTCAGAAATTGTCAAAACGTGTTTTTCAGCAGAAATAAAGACGTTTTGGCAACTTTGGTCACCACCATGTAACTTATAGGGCAGGAACAGCACAGTTTTCAAAACGTGTTTTTCAGCCCGAAATAAACGCGTTTTGTCAGCCCTTAGAATCGCTGTGTAACTGCCTGGCTCAGAAGAGCACATTGAGTCAGCACTTAACCCCAGTGTGCAGAAATTGTCAAATCGTGTTTTTCAGCAGAAATAAACACGTTTTGGCAACTTTGGTAACCACCATGTAACTTTTAGGGCAGGAACAACACAGTTTTCAAAACGTGTTTTTCAGCCCGAAATAAACGCGTTTTGTCAGCCCTTAGAATCGCTGTGTAACTGCCTGGCTCAGAAGAGCACATTGAGTCAGCCCTTAACCCCAGTGTGCAGAAATTGTCAAAACGTGTTTTTCAGCAGAAATAAAGACGTTTTGGCAACTTTGGTCACCACCATGTAACTTATAGGGCAGGAACAGCACAGTTTTCAAAACGTGTTTTTCAGCCCGAAATAAACGCGTTTTGTCAGCCCTTAGAATCGCAGTGTAACTGCCTGGCTCAGAAGAGCACATTGAGTCAGCCCTTAACCCCAGTGTACAGAAATTGTCAAAACGTGTTTTTCAGCAGAAATAAACATGTTTTGGCAACTTTGGTAACCCCCATGTAACTTATAGGGTAGGAACAACACAGTTTTCAAAACGTGTTTTTCAGCCCGAAATAAACGCTTTTTCTCAGCCCTTAGATTCGCAGTGTAACTGCCTGGCTCAGAAGAGCACACTGAGTCAGCCCTTAACCCCAGTGCTCAGAAATTGTCAAAACGTGTTTTTCAGCAGAAATAAACATGTTTTGGCAACTTTGGTCACCACCATGTAACTTATAGGGCAGGAACAGCACAGTTTTCAAAACGTGTTTTTCAGCCCGAAATAAACGCTTTTTCTCAGCCCTTAGATTCGCAGTGTAACTGCCTGGCTCAGAAGAGCACATTGAGTCAGCCCTTAACCCCAGTGCTCAGAAATTGTCAAAACGTGTTTTTCAGCAGAAATAAAGACGTTTTGGCAACTTTGGTCACCACCATGTAACTTATAGGGCAGGAACAGCACAGTTTTCAAAACGTGTTTTTCAGCCCGAAATAAACGCGTTTTGTCAGCCCTTAGAATCGCAGTGTAACTGCCTGGCTCAGAAGAGCACATTGAGTCAGCCCTTAACCCCAGTGTACAGAAATTGTCAAAACGTGTTTTTCAGCTGAAATAAACATGTTTTGGCAACTTTGGTAACCCCCATGTAACTTATAGGGTAGGAACAACACAGTTTTCAAAACGTGTTTTTCAGCCCGAAATAAACGCTTTTTCTCAGCCCTTAGATTCGCAGTGTAACTGCCTGGCTCAGAAGAGCAGATTGAGTCAGCCCTTAACCCCAGTGCTCAGAAATTGTCAAAACGTGTTTTTCAGCAGAAATAAAGACGTTTTGGCAACTTTGGTCACCACCATGTAACTTATAGGGCAGGAACAACACAGTTTTCAAAACGTGTTTTTCAGCCCGAAATAAACGCGATTTGTCAGCCTTTAGAATTGCTGTGTAACTGCCTGGCTCAGAAGAGCACATTGAGTCAGCCCTTAACCCCAGTGTACAGAAATTGTCAAAACGTGTTTTTCAGCAGAAATAAACATGTTTTGGCAACTTTGGTAACCCCCGTGTAACTTATAGGGCAGGAACAACACAGTTTTCAAAACGTGTTTTTCAGCCCGAAATAAACGCTTTTTCTCAGCCCTTAGATTCGCAGTGTAACTGCCTGGCTCAGAAGAGCACATTGAGTCAGCCCTTAACCCCAGTGCTCAGAAATTGTCAAAACGTGTTTTTCAGCAGAAATAAAGACGTTTTGGCAACTTTGGTCACCACCATGTAACTTATAGGGCAGGAACAGCACAGTTTTCAAAACGTGTTTTTCAGCCCGAAATAAACGCTTTTTCTCAGCCCTTAGATTCGCAGTGTAACTGCCTGGCTCAGAAGAGCACATTGAGTCAGCCCTTAACCCCAGTGCTCAGAAATTTTCAAATCGTGTTTTTCAGCAGAAATAAACACGTTTTGGCAACTTTGGTCACCACCATGTAACTTTTAGGGCAGGAACAACACAGTTTTCAAAACGTGTTTTTCAGCCCGAAATAAACGCGTTTTGTCAGCCCTTAGAATCGCTGTGTAACTGCCTGGCTCAGAAGAGCACATTGAGTCAGCCCTTAACCCCAGTGTACAGAAATTGTCAAAATGTGTTTTTCAGCAGAAATAAACATCTTTTGGCAACTTTGGTAACCCCCATGTAACTTATAGGGTAGGAACAACACAGTTTTCAAAACGTGTTTTTCAGCCCGAAATAAACGCTTTTTCTCAGCCCTTAGATTCGCAGTGTAACTGCCTGGCACAGAAGAGCACATTGAGTCAGCCCTTAACCCCAGTGCTCAGAAATTGTCAAAACGTGTTTTTCAGCAGAAATAAAGACGTTTTGGCAACTTTGGTCACCACCATGTAACTTATAGGGCAGGAACAGCACAGTTTTCAAAACGTGTTTTTCAGCCCGAAATAAACGCGTTTTGTCAGCCCTTAGAATCGCTGTGTAACTGCCTGGCTCAGAAGAGCACATTGAGTCAGCCCTTAACCCCAGTGTACAGAAATTGTCAAAACGTGTTTTTCAGCAGAAATAAACATGTTTTGGCAACTTTGGTAACCCCCATGTAACTTATAGGGTAGGAACAACACAGTTTTCAAAACGTGTTTTTCAGCCCGAAATAAACGCTTTTTCTCAGCCCTTAGAATCGCAGTGTAACTGCCTGGCTCAGAAGAGCACACTGAGTCAGCCCTTAACCCCAGTGCTCAGAAATTGTCAAAACGTGTTTTTCAGCAGAAATAAACACGTTTTGGCAACTTTGGTCACCACCATGTAACTTATAGGGCAGGAACAACACAGTTTTCAAAACGTGTTTTTCAGCCCGAAATAAACGCGTTTTGTCAGCCCTTAGAATCGCAGTGTAACTGCCTGGCTCAGAAGAGCACATTGAGTCAGCCCTTAACCCCAGTGCTCAGAAATTGTCAAAACGTGTTTTTCAGCAGAAATAAAGACGTTTTGGCAACTTTGGTCACCACCATGTAACTTATAGGGCAGGAACAACACAGTTTTCAAAACGTGTTTTTCAGCCCGAAATAAACGCTTTTTCTCAGCCCTTAGAATCGCTGTGTAACTGTCTGGCTCAGAAGAGCACATTGAGTCAGCCCTTAACCCCAGTGTGCAGAAATTGTCAAATCGTGTTTTTCAGCAGAAATAAACACGTTTTGGCAACTTTGGTAACCACCATGTAACTTTTAGGGCAGGAACAACACAGTTTTCAAAACGTGTTTTTCAGCCCGAAATAAACGCTTTTTCTCAGCCCTTAGATTCGCAGTGTAACTGCCTGGCTCAGAAGAGCACATTGAGTCAGCCCTTAACCCCAGTGCTCAGAAATTGTCAAAACGTGTTTTTCAGCAGAAATAAAGACGTTTTGGCAACTTTGGTCACCACCATGTAACTTATAGGGCAGGAACAGCACAGTTTTCAAAACGTGTTTTTCAGCCCGAAATAAACACGTTTTGTCAGCCCTTAGAATCGCAGTGTAACTGCCTGGCTCAGAAGAGCACATTGAATCAGCCCTTAACCCCAGTTTACAGAAATTGTCAAAACGTGTTTTTCAGCAGAAATAAACATGTTTTGGCAACTTTGGTAACCCCCATGTAACTTATAGGGTAGGAACAACACAGTTTTCAAAACGTGTTTTTCAGCCCGAAATAAACGCTTTTTCTCAGCCCTTAGATTCGCTGTGTAACTGCCTGGCTCAGAAGAGCACACTGTGTCAGCCCTTAACCCCAGTGCTCAGAAATTGTCAAAACGTGTTTTTCAGCAGAAATAAACATGTTTTGGCAACTTTGGTCACCACCATGTAACTTATAGGGCAGGAACAGCACAGTTTTCAAAACGTGTTTTTCAGCCCGAAATAAACGCGTTTTGTCAGCCCTTAGAATCGCAGTGTAACTGCCTGGCTCAGAAGAGCACATTGAGTCAGCCCTTAACCCCAGTGTACAGAAATTGTCAAAACGTGTTTTTCAGCAGAAATAAACATGTTTTGGCAACTTTGGTAACCCCCATGTAACTTATAGGGTAGGAACAACACAGTTTTCAAAACGTGTTTTTCAGCCCGAAATAAACGCTTTTTCTCAGCCCTTAGATTCGCAGTGTAACTGCCTGGCTCAGAAGAGCACACTGAGTCAGCCCTTAACCCCAGTGCTCAGAAATTGTCAAAACGTGTTTTTCAGCAGAAATAAACACGTTTTGGTAACTTTGGTCACCACCATGTAACTTATAGGGCAGGAACAACACAGTTTTCAAAACGTGTTTTTCAGCCCGAAATAAACGCGTTTTGTCAGCCCTTAGAATCGCTGTGTAACTGCCTGGCTCAGAAGAGCACACTGAGTCAGCCCTTAACCCCAGTGCTCAGAAATTGTCAAAACGTGTTTTTCAGCAGAAATAAACACGTTTTGGCAACTTTGGTAACCACCATGTAACTTATAGGGCAGGAACAACACAGTTTTCAAAACGTGTTTTTCAGCCCGAAATAAACGCTTTTTCTCAGCCCTTAGATTCGCAGTGTAACTGCCTGGCTCAGAAGAGCACATTGAGTCAGCCCTTAACCCCAGTGCTCAGAAATTGTCAAAACGTGTTTTTCAGCAGAAATAAAGACGTTTTGGCAACTTTGGTCACCACCATGTAACTTATAGGGCAGGAACAGCACAGTTTTCAAAACGTGTTTTTCAGCCCGAAATAAACGCGTTTTGTCAGCCCTTAGAATCGCAGTGTAACTGCCTGGCTCAGAAGAGCACATTGAGTCAGCCCTTAACCCCAGTGTACAGAAATTGTCAAAACGTGTTTTTCAGCAGAAATAAACATGTTTTGGCAACTTTGGTAACCCCCATGTAACTTATAGGGTAGGAACAACACAGTTTTCAAAACGTGTTTTTCAGCCCGAAATAAACGCTTTTTCTCAGCCCTTAGATTCGCAGTGTAACTGCCTGGCTCAGAAGAGCACACTGAGTCAGCCCTTAACCCCAGTGCTCAGAAATTGTCAAAACGTGTTTTTCAGCAGAAATAAACATGTTTTGGCAACTTTGGTCACCACCATGTAACTTATAGGGCAGGAACAACACAGTTTTCAAAACGTGTTTTTCAGCCCGAAATAAACGCGTTTTGTCAGCCCTTAGAATCGCTGTGTAACTGCCTGGCTCAGAAGAGCACATTGAGTCAGCCCTTAACCCCAGTGCTCAGAAATTGTCAAATCGTGTTTTTCAGCAGAAATAAACACGTTTTGGCAACTTTGGTCACCACCATGTAACTTTTAGGGCAGGAACAACACAGTTTTCAAAACGTGTTTTTCAGCCCGAAATAAACGCGTTTTGTCAGCCCTTAGATTCGCAGTGTAACTGCCTGGCACAGAAGAGCACATTGAGTCAGCCCTTAACCCCAGTGCTCAGAAATTGTCAAAACGTGTTTTTCAGCAGAAATAAAGACGTTTTGGCAACTTTGGTCACCACCATGTAACTTATAGGGCAGGAACAGCACAGTTTTCAAAACGTGTTTTTCAGCCCGAAATAAACGCGTTTTGTCAGCCCTTAGAATCGCTGTGTAACTGCCTGGCTCAGAAGAGCACATTGAGTCAGCCCTTAACCCCAGTGTACAGAAATTGTCAAAACGTGTTTTTCAGCAGAAATAAACATGTTTTGGCAACTTTGGTAACCCCCATGTAACTTATAGGGTAGGAACAACACAGTTTTCAAAACGTGTTTTTCAGCCCGAAATAAACGCTTTTTCTCAGCCCTTAGATTCGCAGTGTAACTGCCTGGCTCAGAAGAGCACACTGAGTCAGCCCTTAACCCCAGTGCTCAGAAATTGTCAAAACGTGTTTTTCAGCAGAAATAAACATGTTTTGGCAACTTTGGTCACCACCATGTAACTTATAGGGCAGGAACAGCACAGTTTTCAAAACGTGTTTTTCAGCCCGAAATAAACGCGTTTTGTCAGCCCTTAGAATCGCAGTGTAACTGCCTGGCTCAGAAGAGCACATTGAGTCAGCCCTTAACCCCAGTGTACAGAAATTGTCAAAACGTGTTTTTCAGCAGAAATAAACATGTTTTGGCAACTTTGGTAACCCCCATGTAACTTATAGGGTAGGAACAACACAGTTTTCAAAACGTGTTTTTCAGCCCGAAATAAACGCTTTTTCTCAGCCCTTAGATTCGCAGTGTAACTGCCTGGCTCAGAAGAGCACACTGAGTCAGCCCTTAACCCCAGTGCTCAGAAATTGTCAAAACGTGTTTTTCAGCAGAAATAAACACGTTTTGGTAACTTTGGTCACCACCATGTAACTTATAGGGCAGGAACAACACAGTTTTCAAAACGTGTTTTTCAGCCCGAAATAAACGCGTTTTGTCAGCCCTTAGAATCGCTGTGTAACTGCCTGGCTCAGAAGAGCACACTGAGTCAGCCCTTAACCCCAGTGCTCAGAAATTGTCAAAACGTGTTTTTCAGCAGAAATAAACACGTTTTGGCAACTTTGGTCACCACCATGTAACTTATAGGGCAGGAACAACACAGTTTTCAAAACGTGTTTTTCAGCCCGAAATAAACGCGTTTTGTCAGCCCTTAGAATCGCTGTGTAACTGCCTGGCTCAGAAGAGCACATTGAGTCAGCCCTTAACCCCAGTGCTCAGAAATTGTCAAAACGTGTTTTTCAGCAGAAATAAAGACGTTTTGGCAACTTTGGTCACCACCATGTAACTTATAGGGCAGGAACAGCACAGTTTTCAAAACGTGTTTTTCAGCCCGAAATAAACGCGTTTTGTCAGCCCTTAGAATCGCTGTGTAACTGCCTGGCTCAGAAGAGCACATTGAGTCAGCCCTTAACCCCAGTGTGCAGAAATTGTCAAATCGTGTTTTTCAGCAGAAATAAACACGTTTTGGCAACTTTGGTAACCACCATGTAACTTTTAGGGCAGGAACAACACAGTTTTCAAAACGTGTTTTTCAGCCCGAAATAAACGCGTTTTGTCAGCCCTTAGAATCGCTGTGTAACTGCCTGGCTCAGAAGAGCACATTGAGTCAGCCCTTAACCCCAGTGTGCAGAAATTGTCAAAACGTGTTTTTCAGCAGAAATAAAGACGTTTTGGCAACTTTGGTCACCACCATGTAACTTATAGGGCAGGAACAGCACAGTTTTCAAAACGTGTTTTTCAGCCCGAAATAAACGCGTTTTGTCAGCCCTTAGAATCGCAGTGTAACTGCCTGGCTCAGAAGAGCACATTGAGTCAGCCCTTAACCCCAGTGTACAGAAATTGTCAAAACGTGTTTTTCAGCAGAAATAAACATGTTTTGGCAACTTTGGTAACCCCCATGTAACTTATAGGGTAGGAACAACACAGTTTTCAAAACGTGTTTTTCAGCCCGAAATAAACGCTTTTTCTCAGCCCTTAGATTCGCAGTGTAACTGCCTGGCTCAGAAGAGCACACTGAGTCAGCCCTTAACCCCAGTGCTCAGAAATTGTCAAAACGTGTTTTTCAGCAGAAATAAACATGTTTTGGCAACTTTGGTCACCACCATGTAACTTATAGGGCAGGAACAGCACAGTTTTCAAAACGTGTTTTTCAGCCCGAAATAAACGCTTTTTCTCAGCCCTTAGATTCGCAGTGTAACTGCCTGGCTCAGAAGAGCACATTGAGTCAGCCCTTAACCCCAGTGCTCAGAAATTGTCAAAACGTGTTTTTCAGCAGAAATAAAGACGTTTTGGCAACTTTGGTCACCACCATGTAACTTATAGGGCAGGAACAGCACAGTTTTCAAAACGTGTTTTTCAGCCCGAAATAAACGCGTTTTGTCAGCCCTTAGAATCGCAGTGTAACTGCCTGGCTCAGAAGAGCACATTGAGTCAGCCCTTAACCCCAGTGTACAGAAATTGTCAAAACGTGTTTTTCAGCTGAAATAAACATGTTTTGGCAACTTTGGTAACCCCCATGTAACTTATAGGGTAGGAACAACACAGTTTTCAAAACGTGTTTTTCAGCCCGAAATAAACGCTTTTTCTCAGCCCTTAGATTCGCAGTGTAACTGCCTGGCTCAGAAGAGCAGATTGAGTCAGCCCTTAACCCCAGTGCTCAGAAATTGTCAAAACGTGTTTTTCAGCAGAAATAAAGACGTTTTGGCAACTTTGGTCACCACCATGTAACTTATAGGGCAGGAACAACACAGTTTTCAAAACGTGTTTTTCAGCCCGAAATAAACGCGTTTTGTCAGCCTTTAGAATTGCTGTGTAACTGCCTGGCTCAGAAGAGCACATTGAGTCAGCCCTTAACCCCAGTGTACAGAAATTGTCAAAACGTGTTTTTCAGCAGAAATAAACATGTTTTGGCAACTTTGGTAACCCCCGTGTAACTTATAGGGCAGGAACAACACAGTTTTCAAAACGTGTTTTTCAGCCAGAAATAAACGCTTTTTCTCAGCCCTTAGATTCGCAGTGTAACTGCCTGGCTCAGATGAGCACATTGAGTCAGCCCTTAACCCCAGTGCTCAGAAATTGTCAAAACGTGTTTTTCAGCAGAAATAAAGACGTTTTGGCAACTTTGGTCACCACCATGTAACTTATAGGGCAGGAACAGCACAGTTTTCAAAACGTGTTTTTCAGCCCGAAATAAACGCTTTTTCTCAGCCCTTAGATTCGCAGTGTAACTGCCTGGCTCAGAAGAGCACATTGAGTCAGCCCTTAACCCCAGTGCTCAGAAATTGTCAAATCGTGTTTTTCAGCAGAAATAAACACGTTTTGGCAACTTTGGTCACCACCATGTAACTTTTAGGGCAGGAACAACACAGTTTTCAAAACGTGTTTTTCAGCCCGAAATAAACGCGTTTTGTCAGCCCTTAGAATCGCTGTGTAACTGCCTGGCTCAGAAGAGCACATTGAGTCAGCCCTTAACCCCAGTGTACAGAAATTGTCAAAATGTGTTTTTCAGCAGAAATAAACATGTTTTGGCAACTTTGGTAACCCCCATGTAACTTATAGGGTAGGAACAACACAGTTTTCAAAACGTGTTTTTCAGCCCGAAATAAACGCTTTTTCTCAGCCCTTAGATTCGCAGTGTAACTGCCTGGCACAGAAGAGCACATTGAGTCAGCCCTTAACCCCAGTGCTCAGAAATTGTCAAAACGTGTTTTTCAGCAGAAATAAAGACGTTTTGGCAACTTTGGTCACCACCATGTAACTTATAGGGCAGGAACAGCACAGTTTTCAAAACGTGTTTTTCAGCCCGAAATAAACGCGTTTTGTCAGCCCTTAGAATCGCTGTGTAACTGCCTGGCTCAGAAGAGCACATTGAGTCAGCCCTTAACCCCAGTGTACAGAAATTGTCAAAACGTGTTTTTCAGCAGAAATAAACATGTTTTGGCAACTTTGGTAACCCCCATGTAACTTATAGGGTAGGAACAACACAGTTTTCAAAACGTGTTTTTCAGCCCGAAATAAACGCTTTTTCTCAGCCCTTAGAATCGCAGTGTAACTGCCTGGCTCAGAAGAGCACACTGAGTCAGCCCTTAACCCCAGTGCTCAGAAATTGTCAAAACGTGTTTTTCAGCAGAAATAAACACGTTTTGGCAACTTTGGTCACCACCATGTAACTTATAGGGCAGGAACAACACAGTTTTCAAAACGTGTTTTTCAGCCCGAAATAAACGCGTTTTGTCAGCCCTTAGAATCGCAGTGTAACTGCCTGGCTCAGAAGAGCACATTGAGTCAGCCCTTAACCCCAGTGCTCAGAAATTGTCAAAACGTGTTTTTCAGCAGAAATAAAGACGTTTTGGCAACTTTGGTCACCACCATGTAACTTATAGGGCAGGAACAACACAGTTTTCAAAACGTGTTTTTCAGCCCGAAATAAACGCTTTTTCTCAGCCCTTAGAATCGCTGTGTAACTGTCTGGCTCAGAAGAGCACATTGAGTCAGCCCTTAACCCCAGTGTGCAGAAATTGTCAAATCGTGTTTTTCAGCAGAAATAAACACGTTTTGGCAACTTTGGTAACCACCATGTAACTTTTAGGGCAGGAACAACACAGTTTTCAAAACGTGTTTTTCAGCCCGAAATAAACGCGTTTTGTCAGCCCTTAGAATCGCAGTGTAACTGCCTGGCTCAGAAGAGCACATTGAGTCAGCCCTTAACCCCAGTGTGCAGAAATTGTCAAAACGTGTTTTTCAGCAGAAATTAAGACGTTTTGGCAACTTTGGTCACCACCATGTAACTTATAGGGCAGGAACAGCACAGTTTTCAAAACGTGTTTTTCAGCCCGAAATAAACGCTTTTTCTCAGCCCTTAGATTCGCAGTGTAACTGCCTGGCTCAGAAGAGCACATTGAGTCAGCCCTTAACCCCAGTGCTCAGAAATTGTCAAAACGTGTTTTTCAGCAGAAATAAAGACGTTTTGGCAACTTTGGTCACCACCATGTAACTTATAGGGCAGGAACAACACAGTTTTCAAAACGTGTTTTTCAGCCCGAAATAAACGCTTTTTCTCAGCCCTTAGATTCGCAGTGTAACTGCCTGGCTCAGAAGAGCACACTGAGTCAGCCCTTAACCCCAGTGCTCAGAAATTGTCAAAACGTGTTTTTCAGCAGAAATAAACATGTTTTGGCAACTTTGGTCACCACCATGTAACTTATAGGGCAGGAACAGCACAGTTTTCAAAACGTGTTTTTCAGCCCGAAATAAACGCGTTTTGTCAGCCCTTAGAATCGCAGTGTAACTGCCTGGCTCAGAAGAGCACATTGAGTCAGCCCTTAACCCCAGTGCTCAGAAATTGTCAAAACGTGTTTTTCAGCAGAAATAAAGACGTTTTGGCAACTTTGGTCACCACCATGTAACTTATAGGGCAGGAACAACACAGTTTTCAAAACGTGTTTTTCAGCCCGAAATAAACGCGATTTGTCAGCCTTTAGAATTGCTGTGTAACTGCCTGGCTCAGAAGAGCACATTGAGTCAGCCCTTAACCCCAGTGTACAGAAATTGTCAAAACGTGTTTTTCAGCAGAAATAAACATGTTTTGGCAACTTTGGTAACCCCCGTGTAACTTATAGGGCAGGAACAACACAGTTTTCAAAACGTGTTTTTCAGCCCGAAATAAACGCTTTTTCTCAGCCCTTAGATTCGCAGTGTAACTGCCTGGCTCAGAAGAGCACATTGAGTCAGCCCTTAACCCCAGTGCTCAGAAATTGTCAAAACGTGTTTTTCAGCAGAAATAAAGACGTTTTGGCAACTTTGGTCACCACCATGTAACTTAAAGGGCAGGAACAGCACAGTTTTCAAAACGTGTTTTTCAGCCCGAAATAAACGCTTTTTCTCAGCCCTTAGATTCGCAGTGTAACTGCCTGGCTCAGAAGAGCACATTGAGTCAGCCCTTAACCCCAGTGCTCAGAAATTTTCAAATCGTGTTTTTCAGCAGAAATAAACACGTTTTGGCAACTTTGGTCACCACCATGTAACTTTTAGGGCAGGAACAACACAGTTTTCAAAACGTGTTTTTCAGCCCGAAATAAACGCGTTTTGTCAGCCCTTAGAATCGCTGTGTAACTGCCTGGCTCAGAAGAGCACATTGAGTCAGCCCTTAACCCCAGTGTACAGAAATTGTCAAAATGTGTTTTTCAGCAGAAATAAACATCTTTTGGCAACTTTGGTAACCCCCATGTAACTTATAGGGTAGGAACAACACAGTTTTCAAAACGTGTTTTTCAGCCCGAAATAAACGCTTTTTCTCAGCCCTTAGATTCGCAGTGTAACTGCCTGGCACAGAAGAGCACATTGAGTCAGCCCTTAACCCCAGTGCTCAGAAATTGTCAAAACGTGTTTTTCAGCAGAAATAAAGACGTTTTGGCAACTTTGGTCACCACCATGTAACTTATAGGGCAGGAACAGCACAGTTTTCAAAACGTGTTTTTCAGCCCGAAATAAACGCGTTTTGTCAGCCCTTAGAATCGCTGTGTAACTGCCTGGCTCAGAAGAGCACATTGAGTCAGCCCTTAACCCCAGTGTACAGAAATTGTCAAAACGTGTTTTTCAGCAGAAATAAACATGTTTTGGCAACTTTGGTAACCCCCATGTAACTTATAGGGTAGGAACAACACAGTTTTCAAAACGTGTTTTTCAGCCCGAAATAAACGCTTTTTCTCAGCCCTTAGAATCGCAGTGTAACTGCCTGGCTCAGAAGAGCACACTGAGTCAGCCCTTAACCCCAGTGCTCAGAAATTGTCAAAACGTGTTTTTCAGCAGAAATAAACACGTTTTGGCAACTTTGGTCACCACCATGTAACTTATAGGGCAGGAACAACACAGTTTTCAAAACGTGTTTTTCAGCCCGAAATAAACGCGTTTTGTCAGCCCTTAGAATCGCAGTGTAACTGCCTGGCTCAGAAGAGCACATTGAGTCAGCCCTTAACCCCAGTGCTCAGAAATTGTCAAAACGTGTTTTTCAGCAGAAATAAAGACGTTTTGGCAACTTTGGTCACCACCATGTAACTTATAGGGCAGGAACAACACAGTTTTCAAAACGTGTTTTTCAGCCCGAAATAAACGCTTTTTCTCAGCCCTTAGAATCGCTGTGTAACTGTCTGGCTCAGAAGAGCACATTGAGTCAGCCCTTAACCCCAGTGTGCAGAAATTGTCAAATCGTGTTTTTCAGCAGAAATAAACACGTTTTGGCAACTTTGGTAACCACCATGTAACTTTTAGGGCAGGAACAACACAGTTTTCAAAACGTGTTTTTCAGCCCGAAATAAACGCTTTTTCTCAGCCCTTAGATTCGCAGTGTAACTGCCTGGCTCAGAAGAGCACATTGAGTCAGCCCTTAACCCCAGTGCTCAGAAATTGTCAAAACGTGTTTTTCAGCAGAAATAAAGACGTTTTGGCAACTTTGGTCACCACCATGTAACTTATAGGGCAGGAACAGCACAGTTTTCAAAACGTGTTTTTCAGCCCGAAATAAACACGTTTTGTCAGCCCTTAGAATCGCAGTGTAACTGCCTGGCTCAGAAGAGCACATTGAATCAGCCCTTAACCCCAGTTTACAGAAATTGTCAAAACGTGTTTTTCAGCAGAAATAAACATGTTTTGGCAACTTTGGTAACCCCCATGTAACTTATAGGGTAGGAACAACACAGTTTTCAAAACGTGTTTTTCAGCCCGAAATAAACGCTTTTTCTCAGCCCTTAGATTCGCTGTGTAACTGCCTGGCTCAGAAGAGCACACTGTGTCAGCCCTTAACCCCAGTGCTCAGAAATTGTCAAAACGTGTTTTTCAGCAGAAATAAACATGTTTTGGCAACTTTGGTCACCACCATGTAACTTATAGGGCAGGAACAGCACAGTTTTCAAAACGTGTTTTTCAGCCCGAAATAAACGCGTTTTGTCAGCCCTTAGAATCGCAGTGTAACTGCCTGGCTCAGAAGAGCACATTGAGTCAGCCCTTAACCCCAGTGTACAGAAATTGTCAAAACGTGTTTTTCAGCAGAAATAAACATGTTTTGGCAACTTTGGTAACCCCCATGTAACTTATAGGGTAGGAACAACACAGTTTTCAAAACGTGTTTTTCAGCCCGAAATAAACGCTTTTTCTCAGCCCTTAGATTCGCAGTGTAACTGCCTGGCTCAGAAGAGCACACTGAGTCAGCCCTTAACCCCAGTGCTCAGAAATTGTCAAAACGTGTTTTTCAGCAGAAATAAACACGTTTTGGTAACTTTGGTCACCACCATGTAACTTATAGGGCAGGAACAACACAGTTTTCAAAACGTGTTTTTCAGCCCGAAATAAACGCGTTTTGTCAGCCCTTAGAATCGCTGTGTAACTGCCTGGCTCAGAAGAGCACACTGAGTCAGCCCTTAACCCCAGTGCTCAGAAATTGTCAAAACGTGTTTTTCAGCAGAAATAAACACGTTTTGGCAACTTTGGTAACCACCATGTAACTTATAGGGCAGGAACAACACAGTTTTCAAAACGTGTTTTTCAGCCCGAAATAAACGCTTTTTCTCAGCCCTTAGATTCGCAGTGTAACTGCCTGGCTCAGAAGAGCACATTGAGTCAGCCCTTAACCCCAGTGCTCAGAAATTGTCAAAACGTGTTTTTCAGCAGAAATAAAGACGTTTTGGCAACTTTGGTCACCACCATGTAACTTATAGGGCAGGAACAGCACAGTTTTCAAAACGTGTTTTTCAGCCCGAAATAAACGCGTTTTGTCAGCCCTTAGAATCGCAGTGTAACTGCCTGGCTCAGAAGAGCACATTGAGTCAGCCCTTAACCCCAGTGTACAGAAATTGTCAAAACGTGTTTTTCAGCAGAAATAAACATGTTTTGGCAACTTTGGTAACCCCCATGTAACTTATAGGGTAGGAACAACACAGTTTTCAAAACGTGTTTTTCAGCCCGAAATAAACGCTTTTTCTCAGCCCTTAGATTCGCAGTGTAACTGCCTGGCTCAGAAGAGCACACTGAGTCAGCCCTTAACCCCAGTGCTCAGAAATTGTCAAAACGTGTTTTTCAGCAGAAATAAACATGTTTTGGCAACTTTGGTCACCACCATGTAACTTATAGGGCAGGAACAACACAGTTTTCAAAACGTGTTTTTCAGCCCGAAATAAACGCGTTTTGTCAGCCCTTAGAATCGCTGTGTAACTGCCTGGCTCAGAAGAGCACATTGAGTCAGCCCTTAACCCCAGTGCTCAGAAATTGTCAAATCGTGTTTTTCAGCAGAAATAAACACGTTTTGGCAACTTTGGTCACCACCATGTAACTTTTAGGGCAGGAACAACACAGTTTTCAAAACGTGTTTTTCAGCCCGAAATAAACGCGTTTTGTCAGCCCTTAGATTCGCAGTGTAACTGCCTGGCACAGAAGAGCACATTGAGTCAGCCCTTAACCCCAGTGCTCAGAAATTGTCAAAACGTGTTTTTCAGCAGAAATAAAGACGTTTTGGCAACTTTGGTCACCACCATGTAACTTATAGGGCAGGAACAGCACAGTTTTCAAAACGTGTTTTTCAGCCCGAAATAAACGCGTTTTGTCAGCCCTTAGAATCGCTGTGTAACTGCCTGGCTCAGAAGAGCACATTGAGTCAGCCCTTAACCCCAGTGTACAGAAATTGTCAAAACGTGTTTTTCAGCAGAAATAAACATGTTTTGGCAACTTTGGTAACCCCCATGTAACTTATAGGGTAGGAACAACACAGTTTTCAAGACGTGTTTTTCAGCCCGAAATAAACGCTTTTTCTCAGCCCTTAGATTCGCAGTGTAACTGCCTGGCTCAGAAGAGCACACTGAGTCAGCCCTTAACCCCAGTGCTCAGAAATTGTCAAAACGTGTTTTTCAGCAGAAATAAACATGTTTTGGCAACTTTGGTCACCACCATGTAACTTATAGGGCAGGAACAGCACAGTTTTCAAAACGTGTTTTTCAGCCCGAAATAAACGCGTTTTGTCAGCCCTTAGAATCGCAGTGTAACTGCCTGGCTCAGAAGAGCACATTGAGTCAGCCCTTAACCCCAGTGTACAGAAATTGTCAAAACGTGTTTTTCAGCAGAAATAAACATGTTTTGGCAACTTTGGTAACCCCCATGTAACTTATAGGGTAGGAACAACACAGTTTTCAAAACGTGTTTTTCAGCCCGAAATAAACGCTTTTTCTCAGCCCTTAGATTCGCAGTGTAACTGCCTGGCTCAGAAGAGCACACTGAGTCAGCCCTTAACCCCAGTGCTCAGAAATTGTCAAAACGTGTTTTTCAGCAGAAATAAACACGTTTTGGTAACTTTGGTCACCACCATGTAACTTATAGGGCAGGAACAACACAGTTTTCAAAACGTGTTTTTCAGCCCGAAATAAACGCGTTTTGTCAGCCCTTAGAATCGCTGTGTAACTGCCTGGCTCAGAAGAGCACACTGAGTCAGCCCTTAACCCCAGTGCTCAGAAATTGTCAAAACGTGTTTTTCAGCAGAAATAAACACGTTTTGGCAACTTTGGTCACCACCATGTAACTTATAGGGCAGGAACAACACAGTTTTCAAAACGTGTTTTTCAGCCCGAAATAAACGCGTTTTGTCAGCCCTTAGAATCGCTGTGTAACTGCCTGGCTCAGAAGAGCACATTGAGTCAGCCCTTAACCCCAGTGCTCAGAAATTGTCAAAACGTGTTTTTCAGCAGAAATAAAGACGTTTTGGCAACTTTGGTCACCACCATGTAACTTATAGGGCAGGAACAGCACAGTTTTCAAAACGTGTTTTTCAGCCCGAAATAAACGCGTTTTGTCAGCCCTTAGAATCGCTGTGTAACTGCCTGGCTCAGAAGAGCACATTGAGTCAGCCCTTAACCCCAGTGTGCAGAAATTGTCAAATCGTGTTTTTCAGCAGAAATAAACACGTTTTGGCAACTTTGGTAACCACCATGTAACTTTTAGGGCAGGAACAACACAGTTTTCAAAACGTGTTTTTCAGCCCGAAATAAACGCGTTTTGTCAGCCCTTAGAATCGCTGTGTAACTGCCTGGCTCAGAAGAGCACATTGAGTCAGCCCTTAACCCCAGTGTGCAGAAATTGTCAAAACGTGTTTTTCAGCAGAAATAAAGACGTTTTGGCAACTTTGGTCACCACCATGTAACTTATAGGGCAGGAACAGCACAGTTTTCAAAACGTGTTTTTCAGCCCGAAATAAACGCGTTTTGTCAGCCCTTAGAATCGCAGTGTAACTGCCTGGCTCAGAAGAGCACATTGAGTCAGCCCTTAACCCCAGTGTACAGAAATTGTCAAAACGTGTTTTTCAGCAGAAATAAACATGTTTTGGCAACTTTGGTAACCCCCATGTAACTTATAGGGTAGGAACAACACAGTTTTCAAAACGTGTTTTTCAGCCCGAAATAAACGCTTTTTCTCAGCCCTTAGATTCGCAGTGTAACTGCCTGGCTCAGAAGAGCACACTGAGTCAGCCCTTAACCCCAGTGCTCAGAAATTGTCAAAACGTGTTTTTCAGCAGAAATAAACATGTTTTGGCAACTTTGGTCACCACCATGTAACTTATAGGGCAGGAACAGCACAGTTTTCAAAACGTGTTTTTCAGCCCGAAATAAACGCTTTTTCTCAGCCCTTAGATTCGCAGTGTAACTGCCTGGCTCAGAAGAGCACATTGAGTCAGCCCTTAACCCCAGTGCTCAGAAATTGTCAAAACGTGTTTTTCAGCAGAAATAAAGACGTTTTGGCAACTTTGGTCACCACCATGTAACTTATAGGGCAGGAACAGCACAGTTTTCAAAACGTGTTTTTCAGCCCGAAATAAACGCGTTTTGTCAGCCCTTAGAATCGCAGTGTAACTGCCTGGCTCAGAAGAGCACATTGAGTCAGCCCTTAACCCCAGTGTACAGAAATTGTCAAAACGTGTTTTTCAGCTGAAATAAACATGTTTTGGCAACTTTGGTAACCCCCATGTAACTTATAGGGTAGGAACAACACAGTTTTCAAAACGTGTTTTTCAGCCCGAAATAAACGCTTTTTCTCAGCCCTTAGATTCGCAGTGTAACTGCCTGGCTCAGAAGAGCAGATTGAGTCAGCCCTTAACCCCAGTGCTCAGAAATTGTCAAAACGTGTTTTTCAGCAGAAATAAAGACGTTTTGGCAACTTTGGTCACCACCATGTAACTTATAGGGCAGGAACAACACAGTTTTCAAAACGTGTTTTTCAGCCCGAAATAAACGCGTTTTGTCAGCCTTTAGAATTGCTGTGTAACTGCCTGGCTCAGAAGAGCACATTGAGTCAGCCCTTAACCCCAGTGTACAGAAATTGTCAAAACGTGTTTTTCAGCAGAAATAAACATGTTTTGGCAACTTTGGTAACCCCCGTGTAACTTATAGGGCAGGAACAACACAGTTTTCAAAACGTGTTTTTCAGCCAGAAATAAACGCTTTTTCTCAGCCCTTAGATTCGCAGTGTAACTGCCTGGCTCAGATGAGCACATTGAGTCAGCCCTTAACCCCAGTGCTCAGAAATTGTCAAAACGTGTTTTTCAGCAGAAATAAAGACGTTTTGGCAACTTTGGTCACCACCATGTAACTTATAGGGCAGGAACAGCACAGTTTTCAAAACGTGTTTTTCAGCCCGAAATAAACGCTTTTTCTCAGCCCTTAGATTCGCAGTGTAACTGCCTGGCTCAGAAGAGCACATTGAGTCAGCCCTTAACCCCAGTGCTCAGAAATTGTCAAATCGTGTTTTTCAGCAGAAATAAACACGTTTTGGCAACTTTGGTCACCACCATGTAACTTTTAGGGCAGGAACAACACAGTTTTCAAAACGTGTTTTTCAGCCCGAAATAAACGCGTTTTGTCAGCCCTTAGAATCGCTGTGTAACTGCCTGGCTCAGAAGAGCACATTGAGTCAGCCCTTAACCCCAGTGTACAGAAATTGTCAAAATGTGTTTTTCAGCAGAAATAAACATGTTTTGGCAACTTTGGTAACCCCCATGTAACTTATAGGGTAGGAACAACACAGTTTTCAAAACGTGTTTTTCAGCCCGAAATAAACGCTTTTTCTCAGCCCTTAGATTCGCAGTGTAACTGCCTGGCACAGAAGAGCACATTGAGTCAGCCCTTAACCCCAGTGCTCAGAAATTGTCAAAACGTGTTTTTCAGCAGAAATAAAGACGTTTTGGCAACTTTGGTCACCACCATGTAACTTATAGGGCAGGAACAGCACAGTTTTCAAAACGTGTTTTTCAGCCCGAAATAAACGCGTTTTGTCAGCCCTTAGAATCGCTGTGTAACTGCCTGGCTCAGAAGAGCACATTGAGTCAGCCCTTAACCCCAGTGCTCAGAAATTGTCAAATCGTGTTTTTCAGCAGAAATAAACACGTTTTGGCAACTTTGGTCACCACCATGTAACTTTTAGGGCAGGAACAACACAGTTTTCAAAACGTGTTTTTCAGCCCGAAATAAACGCGTTTTGTCAGCCCTTAGATTCGCAGTGTAACTGCCTGGCACAGAAGAGCACATTGAGTCAGCCCTTAACCCCAGTGCTCAGAAATTGTCAAAACGTGTTTTTCAGCAGAAATAAAGACGTTTTGGCAACTTTGGTCACCACCATGTAACTTATAGGGCAGGAACAGCACAGTTTTCAAAACGTGTTTTTCAGCCCGAAATAAACGCGTTTTGTCAGCCCTTAGAATCGCTGTGTAACTGCCTGGCTCAGAAGAGCACATTGAGTCAGCCCTTAACCCCAGTGTACAGAAATTGTCAAAACGTGTTTTTCAGCAGAAATAAACATGTTTTGGCAACTTTGGTAACCCCCATGTAACTTATAGGGTAGGAACAACACAGTTTTCAAAACGTGTTTTTCAGCCCGAAATAAACGCTTTTTCTCAGCCCTTAGATTCGCAGTGTAACTGCCTGGCTCAGAAGAGCACACTGAGTCAGCCCTTAACCCCAGTGCTCAGAAATTGTCAAAACGTGTTTTTCAGCAGAAATAAACATGTTTTGGCAACTTTGGTCACCACCATGTAACTTATAGGGCAGGAACAGCACAGTTTTCAAAACGTGTTTTTCAGCCCGAAATAAACGCGTTTTGTCAGCCCTTAGAATCGCAGTGTAACTGCCTGGCTCAGAAGAGCACATTGAGTCAGCCCTTAACCCCAGTGTACAGAAATTGTCAAAACGTGTTTTTCAGCAGAAATAAACATGTTTTGGCAACTTTGGTAACCCCCATGTAACTTATAGGGTAGGAACAACACAGTTTTCAAAACGTGTTTTTCAGCCCGAAATAAACGCTTTTTCTCAGCCCTTAGATTCGCAGTGTAACTGCCTGGCTCAGAAGAGCACACTGAGTCAGCCCTTAACCCCAGTGCTCAGAAATTGTCAAAACGTGTTTTTCAGCAGAAATAAACACGTTTTGGTAACTTTGGTCACCACCATGTAACTTATAGGGCAGGAACAACACAGTTTTCAAAACGTGTTTTTCAGCCCGAAATAAACGCGTTTTGTCAGCCCTTAGAATCGCTGTGTAACTGCCTGGCTCAGAAGAGCACACTGAGTCAGCCCTTAACCCCAGTGCTCAGAAATTGTCAAAACGTGTTTTTCAGCAGAAATAAACACGTTTTGGCAACTTTGGTCACCACCATGTAACTTATAGGGCAGGAACAACACAGTTTTCAAAACGTGTTTTTCAGCCCGAAATAAACGCGTTTTGTCAGCCCTTAGAATCGCTGTGTAACTGCCTGGCTCAGAAGAGCACATTGAGTCAGCCCTTAACCCCAGTGCTCAGAAATTGTCAAAACGTGTTTTTCAGCAGAAATAAAGACGTTTTGGCAACTTTGGTCACCACCATGTAACTTATAGGGCAGGAACAGCACAGTTTTCAAAACGTGTTTTTCAGCCCGAAATAAACGCGTTTTGTCAGCCCTTAGAATCGCTGTGTAACTGCCTGGCTCAGAAGAGCACATTGAGTCAGCCCTTAACCCCAGTGTGCAGAAATTGTCAAATCGTGTTTTTCAGCAGAAATAAACACGTTTTGGCAACTTTGGTAACCACCATGTAACTTTTAGGGCAGGAACAACACAGTTTTCAAAACGTGTTTTTCAGCCCGAAATAAACGCGTTTTGTCAGCCCTTAGAATCGCTGTGTAACTGCCTGGCTCAGAAGAGCACATTGAGTCAGCCCTTAACCCCAGTGTGCAGAAATTGTCAAAACGTGTTTTTCAGCAGAAATAAAGACGTTTTGGCAACTTTGGTCACCACCATGTAACTTATAGGGCAGGAACAGCACAGTTTTCAAAACGTGTTTTTCAGCCCGAAATAAACGCGTTTTGTCAGCCCTTAGAATCGCAGTGTAACTGCCTGGCTCAGAAGAGCACATTGAGTCAGCCCTTAACCCCAGTGTACAGAAATTGTCAAAACGTGTTTTTCAGCAGAAATAAACATGTTTTGGCAACTTTGGTAACCCCCATGTAACTTATAGGGTAGGAACAACACAGTTTTCAAAACGTGTTTTTCAGCCCGAAATAAACGCTTTTTCTCAGCCCTTAGATTCGCAGTGTAACTGCCTGGCTCAGAAGAGCACACTGAGTCAGCCCTTAACCCCAGTGCTCAGAAATTGTCAAAACGTGTTTTTCAGCAGAAATAAACATGTTTTGGCAACTTTGGTCACCACCATGTAACTTATAGGGCAGGAACAGCACAGTTTTCAAAACGTGTTTTTCAGCCCGAAATAAACGCTTTTTCTCAGCCCTTAGATTCGCAGTGTAACTGCCTGGCTCAGAAGAGCACATTGAGTCAGCCCTTAACCCCAGTGCTCAGAAATTGTCAAAACGTGTTTTTCAGCAGAAATAAAGACGTTTTGGCAACTTTGGTCACCACCATGTAACTTATAGGGCAGGAACAGCACAGTTTTCAAAACGTGTTTTTCAGCCCGAAATAAACGCGTTTTGTCAGCCCTTAGAATCGCAGTGTAACTGCCTGGCTCAGAAGAGCACATTGAGTCAGCCCTTAACCCCAGTGTACAGAAATTGTCAAAACGTGTTTTTCAGCTGAAATAAACATGTTTTGGCAACTTTGGTAACCCCCATGTAACTTATAGGGTAGGAACAACACAGTTTTCAAAACGTGTTTTTCAGCCCGAAATAAACGCTTTTTCTCAGCCCTTAGATTCGCAGTGTAACTGCCTGGCTCAGAAGAGCAGATTGAGTCAGCCCTTAACCCCAGTGCTCAGAAATTGTCAAAACGTGTTTTTCAGCAGAAATAAAGACGTTTTGGCAACTTTGGTCACCACCATGTAACTTATAGGGCAGGAACAACACAGTTTTCAAAACGTGTTTTTCAGCCCGAAATAAACGCGTTTTGTCAGCCTTTAGAATTGCTGTGTAACTGCCTGGCTCAGAAGAGCACATTGAGTCAGCCCTTAACCCCAGTGTACAGAAATTGTCAAAACGTGTTTTTCAGCAGAAATAAACATGTTTTGGCAACTTTGGTAACCCCCGTGTAACTTATAGGGCAGGAACAACACAGTTTTCAAAACGTGTTTTTCAGCCAGAAATAAACGCTTTTTCTCAGCCCTTAGATTCGCAGTGTAACTGCCTGGCTCAGATGAGCACATTGAGTCAGCCCTTAACCCCAGTGCTCAGAAATTGTCAAAACGTGTTTTTCAGCAGAAATAAAGACGTTTTGGCAACTTTGGTCACCACCATGTAACTTATAGGGCAGGAACAGCACAGTTTTCAAAACGTGTTTTTCAGCCCGAAATAAACGCTTTTTCTCAGCCCTTAGATTCGCAGTGTAACTGCCTGGCTCAGAAGAGCACATTGAGTCAGCCCTTAACCCCAGTGCTCAGAAATTGTCAAATCGTGTTTTTCAGCAGAAATAAACACGTTTTGGCAACTTTGGTCACCACCATGTAACTTTTAGGGCAGGAACAACACAGTTTTCAAAACGTGTTTTTCAGCCCGAAATAAACGCGTTTTGTCAGCCCTTAGAATCGCTGTGTAACTGCCTGGCTCAGAAGAGCACATTGAGTCAGCCCTTAACCCCAGTGTACAGAAATTGTCAAAATGTGTTTTTCAGCAGAAATAAACATGTTTTGGCAACTTTGGTAACCCCCATGTAACTTATAGGGTAGGAACAACACAGTTTTCAAAACGTGTTTTTCAGCCCGAAATAAACGCTTTTTCTCAGCCCTTAGATTCGCAGTGTAACTGCCTGGCACAGAAGAGCACATTGAGTCAGCCCTTAACCCCAGTGCTCAGAAATTGTCAAAACGTGTTTTTCAGCAGAAATAAAGACGTTTTGGCAACTTTGGTCACCACCATGTAACTTATAGGGCAGGAACAGCACAGTTTTCAAAACGTGTTTTTCAGCCCGAAATAAACGCGTTTTGTCAGCCCTTAGAATCGCTGTGTAACTGCCTGGCTCAGAAGAGCACATTGAGTCAGCCCTTAACCCCAGTGTACAGAAATTGTCAAAACGTGTTTTTCAGCAGAAATAAACATGTTTTGGCAACTTTGGTAACCCCCATGTAACTTATAGGGTAGGAACAACACAGTTTTCAAAACGTGTTTTTCAGCCCGAAATAAACGCTTTTTCTCAGCCCTTAGAATCGCAGTGTAACTGCCTGGCTCAGAAGAGCACACTGAGTCAGCCCTTAACCCCAGTGCTCAGAAATTGTCAAAACGTGTTTTTCAGCAGAAATAAACACGTTTTGGCAACTTTGGTCACCACCATGTAACTTATAGGGCAGGAACAACACAGTTTTCAAAACGTGTTTTTCAGCCCGAAATAAACGCGTTTTGTCAGCCCTTAGAATCGCAGTGTAACTGCCTGGCTCAGAAGAGCACATTGAGTCAGCCCTTAACCCCAGTGCTCAGAAATTGTCAAAACGTGTTTTTCAGCAGAAATAAAGACGTTTTGGCAACTTTGGTCACCACCATGTAACTTATAGGGCAGGAACAACACAGTTTTCAAAACGTGTTTTTCAGCCCGAAATAAACGCTTTTTCTCAGCCCTTAGAATCGCTGTGTAACTGTCTGGCTCAGAAGAGCACATTGAGTCAGCCCTTAACCCCAGTGTGCAGAAATTGTCAAATCGTGTTTTTCAGCAGAAATAAACACGTTTTGGCAACTTTGGTAACCACCATGTAACTTTTAGGGCAGGAACAACACAGTTTTCAAAACGTGTTTTTCAGCCCGAAATAAACGCGTTTTGTCAGCCCTTAGAATCGCAGTGTAACTGCCTGGCTCAGAAGAGCACATTGAGTCAGCCCTTAACCCCAGTGTGCAGAAATTGTCAAAACGTGTTTTTCAGCAGAAATTAAGACGTTTTGGCAACTTTGGTCACCACCATGTAACTTATAGGGCAGGAACAGCACAGTTTTCAAAACGTGTTTTTCAGCCCGAAATAAACGCTTTTTCTCAGCCCTTAGATTCGCAGTGTAACTGCCTGGCTCAGAAGAGCACATTGAGTCAGCCCTTAACCCCAGTGCTCAGAAATTGTCAAAACGTGTTTTTCAGCAGAAATAAAGACGTTTTGGCAACTTTGGTCACCACCATGTAACTTATAGGGCAGGAACAACACAGTTTTCAAAACGTGTTTTTCAGCCCGAAATAAACGCTTTTTCTCAGCCCTTAGATTCGCAGTGTAACTGCCTGGCTCAGAAGAGCACACTGAGTCAGCCCTTAACCCCAGTGCTCAGAAATTGTCAAAACGTGTTTTTCAGCAGAAATAAACATGTTTTGGCAACTTTGGTCACCACCATGTAACTTATAGGGCAGGAACAGCACAGTTTTCAAAACGTGTTTTTCAGCCCGAAATAAACGCGTTTTGTCAGCCCTTAGAATCGCAGTGTAACTGCCTGGCTCAGAAGAGCACATTGAGTCAGCCCTTAACCCCAGTGCTCAGAAATTGTCAAAACGTGTTTTTCAGCAGAAATAAAGACGTTTTGGCAACTTTGGTCACCACCATGTAACTTATAGGGCAGGAACAACACAGTTTTCAAAACGTGTTTTTCAGCCCGAAATAAACGCGATTTGTCAGCCTTTAGAATTGCTGTGTAACTGCCTGGCTCAGAAGAGCACATTGAGTCAGCCCTTAACCCCAGTGTACAGAAATTGTCAAAACGTGTTTTTCAGCAGAAATAAACATGTTTTGGCAACTTTGGTAACCCCCGTGTAACTTATAGGGCAGGAACAACACAGTTTTCAAAACGTGTTTTTCAGCCCGAAATAAACGCTTTTTCTCAGCCCTTAGATTCGCAGTGTAACTGCCTGGCTCAGAAGAGCACATTGAGTCAGCCCTTAACCCCAGTGCTCAGAAATTGTCAAAACGTGTTTTTCAGCAGAAATAAAGACGTTTTGGCAACTTTGGTCACCACCATGTAACTTACAGGGCAGGAACAGCACAGTTTTCAAAACGTGTTTTTCAGCCCGAAATAAACGCTTTTTCTCAGCCCTTAGATTCGCAGTGTAACTGCCTGGCTCAGAAGAGCACATTGAGTCAGCCCTTAACCCCAGTGCTCAGAAATTTTCAAATCGTGTTTTTCAGCAGAAATAAACACGTTTTGGCAACTTTGGTCACCACCATGTAACTTTTAGGGCAGGAACAACACAGTTTTCAAAACGTGTTTTTCAGCCCGAAATAAACGCGTTTTGTCAGCCCTTAGAATCGCTGTGTAACTGCCTGGCTCAGAAGAGCACATTGAGTCAGCCCTTAACCCCAGTGTACAGAAATTGTCAAAATGTGTTTTTCAGCAGAAATAAACATCTTTTGGCAACTTTGGTAACCCCCATGTAACTTATAGGGTAGGAACAACACAGTTTTCAAAACGTGTTTTTCAGCCCGAAATAAACGCTTTTTCTCAGCCCTTAGATTCGCAGTGTAACTGCCTGGCACAGAAGAGCACATTGAGTCAGCCCTTAACCCCAGTGCTCAGAAATTGTCAAAACGTGTTTTTCAGCAGAAATAAAGACGTTTTGGCAACTTTGGTCACCACCATGTAACTTATAGGGCAGGAACAGCACAGTTTTCAAAACGTGTTTTTCAGCCCGAAATAAACGCGTTTTGTCAGCCCTTAGAATCGCTGTGTAACTGCCTGGCTCAGAAGAGCACATTGAGTCAGCCCTTAACCCCAGTGTACAGAAATTGTCAAAACGTGTTTTTCAGCAGAAATAAACATGTTTTGGCAACTTTGGTAACCCCCATGTAACTTATAGGGTAGGAACAACACAGTTTTCAAAACGTGTTTTTCAGCCCGAAATAAACGCTTTTTCTCAGCCCTTAGAATCGCAGTGTAACTGCCTGGCTCAGAAGAGCACACTGAGTCAGCCCTTAACCCCAGTGCTCAGAAATTGTCAAAACGTGTTTTTCAGCAGAAATAAACACGTTTTGGCAACTTTGGTCACCACCATGTAACTTATAGGGCAGGAACAACACAGTTTTCAAAACGTGTTTTTCAGCCCGAAATAAACGCGTTTTGTCAGCCCTTAGAATCGCAGTGTAACTGCCTGGCTCAGAAGAGCACATTGAGTCAGCCCTTAACCCCAGTGCTCAGAAATTGTCAAAACGTGTTTTTCAGCAGAAATAAAGACGTTTTGGCAACTTTGGTCACCACCATGTAACTTATAGGGCAGGAACAACACAGTTTTCAAAACGTGTTTTTCAGCCCGAAATAAACGCTTTTTCTCAGCCCTTAGAATCGCTGTGTAACTGTCTGGCTCAGAAGAGCACATTGAGTCAGCCCTTAACCCCAGTGTGCAGAAATTGTCAAATCGTGTTTTTCAGCAGAAATAAACACGTTCTGGCAACTTTGGTAACCACCATGTAACTTTTAGGGCAGGAACAACACAGTTTTCAAAACGTGTTTTTCAGCCCGAAATAAACGCTTTTTCTCAGCCCTTAGATTCGCAGTGTAACTGCCTGGCTCAGAAGAGCACATTGAGTCAGCCCTTAACCCCAGTGCTCAGAAATTGTCAAAACGTGTTTTTCAGCAGAAATAAAGACGTTTTGGCAACTTTGGTCACCACCATGTAACTTATAGGGCAGGAACAGCACAGTTTTCAAAACGTGTTTTTCAGCCCGAAATAAACACGTTTTGTCAGCCCTTAGAATCGCAGTGTAACTGCCTGGCTCAGAAGAGCACATTGAATCAGCCCTTAACCCCAGTTTACAGAAATTGTCAAAACGTGTTTTTCAGCAGAAATAAACATGTTTTGGCAACTTTGGTAACCCCCATGTAACTTATAGGGTAGGAACAACACAGTTTTCAAAACGTGTTTTTCAGCCCGAAATAAACGCTTTTTCTCAGCCCTTAGATTCGCTGTGTAACTGCCTGGCTCAGAAGAGCACACTGTGTCAGCCCTTAACCCCAGTGCTCAGAAATTGTCAAAACGTGTTTTTCAGCAGAAATAAACATGTTTTGGCAACTTTGGTCACCACCATGTAACTTATAGGGCAGGAACAGCACAGTTTTCAAAACGTGTTTTTCAGCCCGAAATAAACGCGTTTTGTCAGCCCTTAGAATCGCAGTGTAACTGCCTGGCTCAGAAGAGCACATTGAGTCAGCCCTTAACCCCAGTGTACAGAAATTGTCAAAACGTGTTTTTCAGCAGAAATAAACATGTTTTGGCAACTTTGGTAACCCCCATGTAACTTATAGGGTAGGAACAACACAGTTTTCAAAACGTGTTTTTCAGCCCGAAATAAACGCTTTTTCTCAGCCCTTAGATTCGCAGTGTAACTGCCTGGCTCAGAAGAGCACACTGAGTCAGCCCTTAACCCCAGTGCTCAGAAATTGTCAAAACGTGTTTTTCAGCAGAAATAAACACGTTTTGGTAACTTTGGTCACCACCATGTAACTTATAGGGCAGGAACAACACAGTTTTCAAAACGTGTTTTTCAGCCCGAAATAAACGCGTTTTGTCAGCCCTTAGAATCGCTGTGTAACTGCCTGGCTCAGAAGAGCACACTGAGTCAGCCCTTAACCCCAGTGCTCAGAAATTGTCAAAACGTGTTTTTCAGCAGAAATAAACACGTTTTGGCAACTTTGGTAACCACCATGTAACTTATAGGGCAGGAACAACACAGTTTTCAAAACGTGTTTTTCAGCCCGAAATAAACGCTTTTTCTCAGCCCTTAGATTCGCAGTGTAACTGCCTGGCTCAGAAGAGCACATTGAGTCAGCCCTTAACCCCAGTGCTCAGAAATTGTCAAAACGTGTTTTTCAGCAGAAATAAAGACGTTTTGGCAACTTTGGTCACCACCATGTAACTTATAGGGCAGGAACAGCACAGTTTTCAAAACGTGTTTTTCAGCCCGAAATAAACGCGTTTTGTCAGCCCTTAGAATCGCAGTGTAACTGCCTGGCTCAGAAGAGCACATTGAGTCAGCCCTTAACCCCAGTGTACAGAAATTGTCAAAACGTGTTTTTCAGCAGAAATAAACATGTTTTGGCAACTTTGGTAACCCCCATGTAACTTATAGGGTAGGAACAACACAGTTTTCAAAACGTGTTTTTCAGCCCGAAATAAACGCTTTTTCTCAGCCCTTAGATTCGCAGTGTAACTGCCTGGCTCAGAAGAGCACACTGAGTCAGCCCTTAACCCCAGTGCTCAGAAATTGTCAAAACGTGTTTTTCAGCAGAAATAAACATGTTTTGGCAACTTTGGTCACCACCATGTAACTTATAGGGCAGGAACAACACAGTTTTCAAAACGTGTTTTTCAGCCCGAAATAAACGCGTTTTGTCAGCCCTTAGAATCGCTGTGTAACTGCCTGGCTCAGAAGAGCACATTGAGTCAGCCCTTAACCCCAGTGCTCAGAAATTGTCAAATCGTGTTTTTCAGCAGAAATAAACACGTTTTGGCAACTTTGGTCACCACCATGTAACTTTTAGGGCAGGAACAACACAGTTTTCAAAACGTGTTTTTCAGCCCGAAATAAACGCGTTTTGTCAGCCCTTAGATTCGCAGTGTAACTGCCTGGCACAGAAGAGCACATTGAGTCAGCCCTTAACCCCAGTGCTCAGAAATTGTCAAAACGTGTTTTTCAGCAGAAATAAAGACGTTTTGGCAACTTTGGTCACCACCATGTAACTTATAGGGCAGGAACAGCACAGTTTTCAAAACGTGTTTTTCAGCCCGAAATAAACGCGTTTTGTCAGCCCTTAGAATCGCTGTGTAACTGCCTGGCTCAGAAGAGCACATTGAGTCAGCCCTTAACCCCAGTGTACAGAAATTGTCAAAACGTGTTTTTCAGCAGAAATAAACATGTTTTGGCAACTTTGGTAACCCCCATGTAACTTATAGGGTAGGAACAACACAGTTTTCAAAACGTGTTTTTCAGCCCGAAATAAACGCTTTTTCTCAGCCCTTAGATTCGCAGTGTAACTGCCTGGCTCAGAAGAGCACACTGAGTCAGCCCTTAACCCCAGTGCTCAGAAATTGTCAAAACGTGTTTTTCAGCAGAAATAAACATGTTTTGGCAACTTTGGTCACCACCATGTAACTTATAGGGCAGGAACAGCACAGTTTTCAAAACGTGTTTTTCAGCCCGAAATAAACGCGTTTTGTCAGCCCTTAGAATCGCAGTGTAACTGCCTGGCTCAGAAGAGCACATTGAGTCAGCCCTTAACCCCAGTGTACAGAAATTGTCAAAACGTGTTTTTCAGCAGAAATAAACATGTTTTGGCAACTTTGGTAACCCCCATGTAACTTATAGGGTAGGAACAACACAGTTTTCAAAACGTGTTTTTCAGCCCGAAATAAACGCTTTTTCTCAGCCCTTAGATTCGCAGTGTAACTGCCTGGCTCAGAAGAGCACACTGAGTCAGCCCTTAACCCCAGTGCTCAGAAATTGTCAAAACGTGTTTTTCAGCAGAAATAAACACGTTTTGGTAACTTTGGTCACCACCATGTAACTTATAGGGCAGGAACAACACAGTTTTCAAAACGTGTTTTTCAGCCCGAAATAAACGCGTTTTGTCAGCCCTTAGAATCGCTGTGTAACTGCCTGGCTCAGAAGAGCACACTGAGTCAGCCCTTAACCCCAGTGCTCAGAAATTGTCAAAACGTGTTTTTCAGCAGAAATAAACACGTTTTGGCAACTTTGGTCACCACCATGTAACTTATAGGGCAGGAACAACACAGTTTTCAAAACGTGTTTTTCAGCCCGAAATAAACGCGTTTTGTCAGCCCTTAGAATCGCTGTGTAACTGCCTGGCTCAGAAGAGCACATTGAGTCAGCCCTTAACCCCAGTGCTCAGAAATTGTCAAAACGTGTTTTTCAGCAGAAATAAAGACGTTTTGGCAACTTTGGTCACCACCATGTAACTTATAGGGCAGGAACAGCACAGTTTTCAAAACGTGTTTTTCAGCCCGAAATAAACGCGTTTTGTCAGCCCTTAGAATCGCTGTGTAACTGCCTGGCTCAGAAGAGCACATTGAGTCAGCCCTTAACCCCAGTGTGCAGAAATTGTCAAATCGTGTTTTTCAGCAGAAATAAACACGTTTTGGCAACTTTGGTAACCACCATGTAACTTTTAGGGCAGGAACAACACAGTTTTCAAAACGTGTTTTTCAGCCCGAAATAAACGCGTTTTGTCAGCCCTTAGAATCGCTGTGTAACTGCCTGGCTCAGAAGAGCACATTGAGTCAGCCCTTAACCCCAGTGTGCAGAAATTGTCAAAACGTGTTTTTCAGCAGAAATAAAGACGTTTTGGCAACTTTGGTCACCACCATGTAACTTATAGGGCAGGAACAGCACAGTTTTCAAAACGTGTTTTTCAGCCCGAAATAAACGCGTTTTGTCAGCCCTTAGAATCGCAGTGTAACTGCCTGGCTCAGAAGAGCACATTGAGTCAGCCCTTAACCCCAGTGTACAGAAATTGTCAAAACGTGTTTTTCAGCAGAAATAAACATGTTTTGGCAACTTTGGTAACCCCCATGTAACTTATAGGGTAGGAACAACACAGTTTTCAAAACGTGTTTTTCAGCCCGAAATAAACGCTTTTTCTCAGCCCTTAGATTCGCAGTGTAACTGCCTGGCTCAGAAGAGCACACTGAGTCAGCCCTTAACCCCAGTGCTCAGAAATTGTCAAAACGTGTTTTTCAGCAGAAATAAACATGTTTTGGCAACTTTGGTCACCACCATGTAACTTATAGGGCAGGAACAGCACAGTTTTCAAAACGTGTTTTTCAGCCCGAAATAAACGCTTTTTCTCAGCCCTTAGATTCGCAGTGTAACTGCCTGGCTCAGAAGAGCACATTGAGTCAGCCCTTAACCCCAGTGCTCAGAAATTGTCAAAACGTGTTTTTCAGCAGAAATAAAGACGTTTTGGCAACTTTGGTCACCACCATGTAACTTATAGGGCAGGAACAGCACAGTTTTCAAAACGTGTTTTTCAGCCCGAAATAAACGCGTTTTGTCAGCCCTTAGAATCGCAGTGTAACTGCCTGGCTCAGAAGAGCACATTGAGTCAGCCCTTAACCCCAGTGTACAGAAATTGTCAAAACGTGTTTTTCAGCTGAAATAAACATGTTTTGGCAACTTTGGTAACCCCCATGTAACTTATAGGGTAGGAACAACACAGTTTTCAAAACGTGTTTTTCAGCCCGAAATAAACGCTTTTTCTCAGCCCTTAGATTCGCAGTGTAACTGCCTGGCTCAGAAGAGCAGATTGAGTCAGCCCTTAACCCCAGTGCTCAGAAATTGTCAAAACGTGTTTTTCAGCAGAAATAAAGACGTTTTGGCAACTTTGGTCACCACCATGTAACTTATAGGGCAGGAACAACACAGTTTTCAAAACGTGTTTTTCAGCCCGAAATAAACGCGTTTTGTCAGCCTTTAGAATTGCTGTGTAACTGCCTGGCTCAGAAGAGCACATTGAGTCAGCCCTTAACCCCAGTGTACAGAAATTGTCAAAACGTGTTTTTCAGCAGAAATAAACATGTTTTGGCAACTTTGGTAACCCCCGTGTAACTTATAGGGCAGGAACAACACAGTTTTCAAAACGTGTTTTTCAGCCAGAAATAAACGCTTTTTCTCAGCCCTTAGATTCGCAGTGTAACTGCCTGGCTCAGATGAGCACATTGAGTCAGCCCTTAACCCCAGTGCTCAGAAATTGTCAAAACGTGTTTTTCAGCAGAAATAAAGACGTTTTGGCAACTTTGGTCACCACCATGTAACTTATAGGGCAGGAACAGCACAGTTTTCAAAACGTGTTTTTCAGCCCGAAATAAACGCTTTTTCTCAGCCCTTAGATTCGCAGTGTAACTGCCTGGCTCAGAAGAGCACACTGAGTCAGCCCTTAACCCCAGTGCTCAGAAATTGTCAAAACGTGTTTTTCAGCAGAAATAAACACGTTTTGGTAACTTTGGTCACCACCATGTAACTTATAGGGCAGGAACAACACAGTTTTCAAAACGTGTTTTTCAGCCCGAAATAAACGCGTTTTGTCAGCCCTTAGAATCGCTGTGTAACTGCCTGGCTCAGAAGAGCACACTGAGTCAGCCCTTAACCCCAGTGCTCAGAAATTGTCAAAACGTGTTTTTCAGCAGAAATAAACACGTTTTGGCAACTTTGGTCACCACCATGTAACTTATAGGGCAGGAACAACACAGTTTTCAAAACGTGTTTTTCAGCCCGAAATAAACGCGTTTTGTCAGCCCTTAGAATCGCTGTGTAACTGCCTGGCTCAGAAGAGCACATTGAGTCAGCCCTTAACCCCAGTGCTCAGAAATTGTCAAAACGTGTTTTTCAGCAGAAATAAAGACGTTTTGGCAACTTTGGTCACCACCATGTAACTTATAGGGCAGGAACAGCACAGTTTTCAAAACGTGTTTTTCAGCCCGAAATAAACGCGTTTTGTCAGCCCTTAGAATCGCTGTGTAACTGCCTGGCTCAGAAGAGCACATTGAGTCAGCCCTTAACCCCAGTGTGCAGAAATTGTCAAATCGTGTTTTTCAGCAGAAATAAACACGTTTTGGCAACTTTGGTAACCACCATGTAACTTTTAGGGCAGGAACAACACAGTTTTCAAAACGTGTTTTTCAGCCCGAAATAAACGCGTTTTGTCAGCCCTTAGAATCGCTGTGTAACTGCCTGGCTCAGAAGAGCACATTGAGTCAGCCCTTAACCCCAGTGTGCAGAAATTGTCAAAACGTGTTTTTCAGCAGAAATAAAGACGTTTTGGCAACTTTGGTCACCACCATGTAACTTATAGGGCAGGAACAGCACAGTTTTCAAAACGTGTTTTTCAGCCCGAAATAAACGCGTTTTGTCAGCCCTTAGAATCGCAGTGTAACTGCCTGGCTCAGAAGAGCACATTGAGTCAGCCCTTAACCCCAGTGTACAGAAATTGTCAAAACGTGTTTTTCAGCAGAAATAAACATGTTTTGGCAACTTTGGTAACCCCCATGTAACTTATAGGGTAGGAACAACACAGTTTTCAAAACGTGTTTTTCAGCCCGAAATAAACGCTTTTTCTCAGCCCTTAGATTCGCAGTGTAACTGCCTGGCTCAGAAGAGCACACTGAGTCAGCCCTTAACCCCAGTGCTCAGAAATTGTCAAAACGTGTTTTTCAGCAGAAATAAACATGTTTTGGCAACTTTGGTCACCACCATGTAACTTATAGGGCAGGAACAGCACAGTTTTCAAAACGTGTTTTTCAGCCCGAAATAAACGCTTTTTCTCAGCCCTTAGATTCGCAGTGTAACTGCCTGGCTCAGAAGAGCACATTGAGTCAGCCCTTAACCCCAGTGCTCAGAAATTGTCAAAACGTGTTTTTCAGCAGAAATAAAGACGTTTTGGCAACTTTGGTCACCACCATGTAACTTATAGGGCAGGAACAGCACAGTTTTCAAAACGTGTTTTTCAGCCCGAATTAAACGCGTTTTGTCAGCCCTTAGAATCGCAGTGTAACTGCCTGGCTCAGAAGAGCACATTGAGTCAGCCCTTAACCCCAGTGTACAGAAATTGTCAAAACGTGTTTTTCAGCTGAAATAAACATGTTTTGGCAACTTTGGTAACCCCCATGTAACTTATAGGGTAGGAACAACACAGTTTTCAAAACGTGTTTTTCAGCCCGAAATAAACGCTTTTTCTCAGCCCTTAGATTCGCAGTGTAACTGCCTGGCTCAGAAGAGCAGATTGAGTCAGCCCTTAACCCCAGTGCTCAGAAATTGTCAAAACGTGTTTTTCAGCAGAAATAAAGACGTTTTGGCAACTTTGGTCACCACCATGTAACTTATAGGGCAGGAACAACACAGTTTTCAAAACGTGTTTTTCAGCCCGAAATAAACGCGTTTTGTCAGCCTTTAGAATTGCTGTGTAACTGCCTGGCTCAGAAGAGCACATTGAGTCAGCCCTTAACCCCAGTGTACAGAAATTGTCAAAACGTGTTTTTCAGCAGAAATAAACATGTTTTGGCAACTTTGGTAACCCCCGTGTAACTTATAGGGCAGGAACAACACAGTTTTCAAAACGTGTTTTTCAGCCAGAAATAAACGCTTTTTCTCAGCCCTTAGATTCGCAGTGTAACTGCCTGGCTCAGATGAGCACATTGAGTCAGCCCTTAACCCCAGTGCTCAGAAATTGTCAAAACGTGTTTTTCAGCAGAAATAAAGACGTTTTGGCAACTTTGGTCACCACCATGTAACTTATAGGGCAGGAACAGCACAGTTTTCAAAACGTGTTTTTCAGCCCGAAATAAACGCTTTTTCTCAGCCCTTAGATTCGCAGTGTAACTGCCTGGCTCAGAAGAGCACATTGAGTCAGCCCTTAACCCCAGTGCTCAGAAATTGTCAAATCGTGTTTTTCAGCAGAAATAAACACGTTTTGGCAACTTTGGTCACCACCATGTAACTTTTAGGGCAGGAACAACACAGTTTTCAAAACGTGTTTTTCAGCCCGAAATAAACGCGTTTTGTCAGCCCTTAGAATCGCTGTGTAACTGCCTGGCTCAGAAGAGCACATTGAGTCAGCCCTTAACCCCAGTGTACAGAAATTGTCAAAATGTGTTTTTCAGCAGAAATAAACATGTTTTGGCAACTTTGGTAACCCCCATGTAACTTATAGGGTAGGAACAACACAGTTTTCAAAACGTGTTTTTCAGCCCGAAATAAACGCTTTTTCTCAGCCCTTAGATTCGCAGTGTAACTGCCTGGCACAGAAGAGCACATTGAGTCAGCCCTTAACCCCAGTGCTCAGAAATTGTCAAAACGTGTTTTTCAGCAGAAATAAAGACGTTTTGGCAACTTTGGTCACCACCATGTAACTTATAGGGCAGGAACAGCACAGTTTTCAAAACGTGTTTTTCAGCCCGAAATAAACGCGTTTTGTCAGCCCTTAGAATCGCTGTGTAACTGCCTGGCTCAGAAGAGCACATTGAGTCAGCCCTTAACCCCAGTGTACAGAAATTGTCAAAACGTGTTTTTCAGCAGAAATAAACATGTTTTGGCAACTTTGGTAACCCCCATGTAACTTATAGGGTAGGAACAACACAGTTTTCAAAACGTGTTTTTCAGCCCGAAATAAACGCTTTTTCTCAGCCCTTAGAATCGCAGTGTAACTGCCTGGCTCAGAAGAGCACACTGAGTCAGCCCTTAACCCCAGTGCTCAGAAATTGTCAAAACGTGTTTTTCAGCAGAAATAAACACGTTTTGGCAACTTTGGTCACCACCATGTAACTTATAGGGCAGGAACAACACAGTTTTCAAAACGTGTTTTTCAGCCCGAAATAAACGCGTTTTGTCAGCCCTTAGAATCGCAGTGTAACTGCCTGGCTCAGAAGAGCACATTGAGTCAGCCCTTAACCCCAGTGCTCAGAAATTGTCAAAACGTGTTTTTCAGCAGAAATAAAGACGTTTTGGCAACTTTGGTCACCACCATGTAACTTATAGGGCAGGAACAACACAGTTTTCAAAACGTGTTTTTCAGCCCGAAATAAACGCTTTTTCTCAGCCCTTAGAATCGCTGTGTAACTGTCTGGCTCAGAAGAGCACATTGAGTCAGCCCTTAACCCCAGTGTGCAGAAATTGTCAAATCGTGTTTTTCAGCAGAAATAAACACGTTTTGGCAACTTTGGTAACCACCATGTAACTTTTAGGGCAGGAACAACACAGTTTTCAAAACGTGTTTTTCAGCCCGAAATAAACGCGTTTTGTCAGCCCTTAGAATCGCAGTGTAACTGCCTGGCTCAGAAGAGCACATTGAGTCAGCCCTTAACCCCAGTGTGCAGAAATTGTCAAAACGTGTTTTTCAGCAGAAATTAAGACGTTTTGGCAACTTTGGTCACCACCATGTAACTTATAGGGCAGGAACAGCACAGTTTTCAAAACGTGTTTTTCAGCCCGAAATAAACGCTTTTTCTCAGCCCTTAGATTCGCAGTGTAACTGCCTGGCTCAGAAGAGCACATTGAGTCAGCCCTTAACCCCAGTGCTCAGAAATTGTCAAAACGTGTTTTTCAGCAGAAATAAAGACGTTTTGGCAACTTTGGTCACCACCATGTAACTTATAGGGCAGGAACAACACAGTTTTCAAAACGTGTTTTTCAGCCCGAAATAAACGCTTTTTCTCAGCCCTTAGATTCGCAGTGTAACTGCCTGGCTCAGAAGAGCACACTGAGTCAGCCCTTAACCCCAGTGCTCAGAAATTGTCAAAACGTGTTTTTCAGCAGAAATAAACATGTTTTGGCAACTTTGGTCACCACCATGTAACTTATAGGGCAGGAACAGCACAGTTTTCAAAACGTGTTTTTCAGCCCGAAATAAACGCGTTTTGTCAGCCCTTAGAATCGCAGTGTAACTGCCTGGCTCAGAAGAGCACATTGAGTCAGCCCTTAACCCCAGTGTACAGAAATTGTCAAAACGTGTTTTTCAGCAGAAATAAACATGTTTTGGCAACTTTGGTAACCCCCATGTAACTTATAGGGTAGGAACAACACAGTTTTCAAAACGTGTTTTTCAGCCCGAAATAAACGCTTTTTCTCAGCCCTTAGATTCGCAGTGTAACTGCCTGGCTCAGAAGAGCACACTGAGTCAGCCCTTAACCCCAGTGCTCAGAAATTGTCAAAACGTGTTTTTCAGCAGAAATAAACATGTTTTGGCAACTTTGGTCACCACCATGTAACTTATAGGGCAGGAACAACACAGTTTTCAAAACGTGTTTTTCAGCCCGAAATAAACGCGTTTTGTCAGCCCTTAGAATCGCTGTGTAACTGCGTGGCTCAGAAGAGCACATTGAGTCAGCCCTTAACCCCAGTGCTCAGAAATTGTCAAATCGTGTTTTTCAGCAGAAATAAAGACGTTTTGGCAACTTTGGTCACCACCATGTAACTTTTAGGGCAGGAACAACACAGTTTTCAAAACGTGTTTTTCAGCCCGAAATAAACGCGTTTTGTCAGCCCTTAGAATCGCTGTGTAACTGCCTGGCTCAGAAGAGCACATTGAGTCAGCCCTTAACCCCAGTGTACAGAAATTGTCAAAACGTGTTTTTCAGCAGAAATAAACATGTTTTGGCAACTTTGGTAACCCCCATGTAACTTATAGGGTAGGAACAACACAGTTTTCAAAACGTGTTTTTCAGCCCGAAATAAACGCTTTTTCTCAGCCCTTAGATTCGCAGTGTAACTGCCTGGCTCAGAAGAGCACATTGAGTCAGCCCTTAACCCCAGTGCTCAGAAATTGTCAAAACGTGTTTTTCAGCAGAAATAAAGACGTTTTGGCAACTTTGGTCACCACCATGTAACTTATAGGGCAGGAACAGCACAGTTTTCAAAACGTGTTTTTCAGCCCGAAATAAACGCGTTTTGTCAGCCCTTAGAATCGCAGTGTAACTGCCTGGCTCAGAAGAGCACATTGAGTCAGCCCTTAACCCCAGTGTACAGAAATTGTCAAAACGTGTTTTTCAGCAGAAATAAACATGTTTTGGCAACTTTGGTAACCCCCATGTAACTTATAGGGTAGGAACAACACAGTTTTCAAAACGTGTTTTTCAGCCCGAAATAAACGCTTTTTCTCAGCCCTTAGATTCGCAGTGTAACTGCCTGGCTCAGAAGAGCACACTGAGTCAGCCCTTAACCCCAGTGCTCAGAAATTGTCAAAACGTGTTTTTCAGCAGAAATAAACACGTTTTGGCAACTTTGGTCACCACCATGTAACTTATAGGGCAGGAACAACACAGTTTTCAAAACGTGTTTTTCAGCCCGAAATAAACGCGTTTTGTCAGCCCTTAGAATCGCTGTGTAACTGCCTGGCTCAGAAGAGCACACTGAGTCAGCCCTTAACCCCAGTGCTCAGAAATTGTCAAAACGTGTTTTTCAGCAGAAATAAACACGTTTTGGCAACTTTGGTCACCACCATGTAACTTATAGGGCAGGAACAGCACAGTTTTCAAAACGTGTTTTTCAGCCCGAAATAAACGCGTTTTGTCAGCCCTTAGAATCGCTGTGTAACTGCCTGGCTCAGAAGAGCACATTGAGTCAGCCCTTAACCCCAGTGTGCAGAAATTGTCAAATCGTGTTTTTCAGCAGAAATAAACACGTTTTGGCAACTTTGGTAACCACCATGTAACTTTTAGGGCAGGAACAACACAGTTTTCAAAACGTGTTTTTCAGCCCGAAATAAACGCGTTTTGTCAGCCCTTAGAATCGCTGTGTAACTGCCTGGCTCAGAAGAGCACATTGAGTCAGCCCTTAACCCCAGTGTGCAGAAATTGTCAAAACGTGTTTTTCAGCAGAAATAAAGACGTTTTGGCAACTTTGGTCACCACCATGTAACTTATAGGGCAGGAACAGCACAGTTTTCAAAACGTGTTTTTCAGCCCGAAATAAACGCGTTTTGTCAGCCCTTAGAATCGCAGTGTAACTGCCTGGCTCAGAAGAGCACATTGAGTCAGCCCTTAACCCCAGTGTACAGAAATTGTCAAAACGTGTTTTTCAGCAGAAATAAACATGTTTTGGCAACTTTGGTAACCCCCATGTAACTTATAGGGTAGGAACAACACAGTTTTCAAAACGTGTTTTTCAGCCCGAAATAAACGCTTTTTCTCAGCCCTTAGATTCGCAGTGTAACTGCCTGGCTCAGAAGAGCACACTGAGTCAGCCCTTAACCCCAGTGCTCAGAAATTGTCAAAACGTGTTTTTCAGCAGAAATAAACATGTTTTGGCAACTTTGGTCACCACCATGTAACTTATAGGGCAGGAACAGCACAGTTTTCAAAACGTGTTTTTCAGCCCGAAATAAACGCTTTTTCTCAGCCCTTAGATTCGCAGTGTAACTGCCTGGCTCAGAAGAGCACATTGAGTCAGCCCTTAACCCCAGTGCTCAGAAATTGTCAAAACGTGTTTTTCAGCAGAAATAAAGACGTTTTGGCAACTTTGGTCACCACCATGTAACTTATAGGGCAGGAACAGCACAGTTTTCAAAACGTGTTTTTCAGCCCGAAATAAACGCGTTTTGTCAGCCCTTAGAATCGCAGTGTAACTGCCTGGCTCAGAAGAGCACATTGAGTCAGCCCTTAACCCCAGTGTACAGAAATTGTCAAAACGTGTTTTTCAGCTGAAATAAACATGTTTTGGCAACTTTGGTAACCCCCATGTAACTTATAGGGTAGGAACAACACAGTTTTCAAAACGTGTTTTTCAGCCCGAAATAAACGCTTTTTCTCAGCCCTTAGATTCGCAGTGTAACTGCCTGGCTCAGAAGAGCAGATTGAGTCAGCCCTTAACCCCAGTGCTCAGAAATTGTCAAAACGTGTTTTTCAGCAGAAATAAAGACGTTTTGGCAACTTTGGTCACCACCATGTAACTTATAGGGCAGGAACAACACAGTTTTCAAAACGTGTTTTTCAGCCCGAAATAAACGCGTTTTGTCAGCCTTTAGAATTGCTGTGTAACTGCCTGGCTCAGAAGAGCACATTGAGTCAGCCCTTAACCCCAGTGTACAGAAATTGTCAAAACGTGTTTTTCAGCAGAAATAAACATGTTTTGGCAACTTTGGTAACCCCCGTGTAACTTATAGGGCAGGAACAACACAGTTTTCAAAACGTGTTTTTCAGCCAGAAATAAACGCTTTTTCTCAGCCCTTAGATTCGCAGTGTAACTGCCTGGCTCAGATGAGCACATTGAGTCAGCCCTTAACCCCAGTGCTCAGAAATTGTCAAAACGTGTTTTTCAGCAGAAATAAAGACGTTTTGGCAACTTTGGTCACCACCATGTAACTTATAGGGCAGGAACAGCACAGTTTTCAAAACGTGTTTTTCAGCCCGAAATAAACGCTTTTTCTCAGCCCTTAGATTCGCAGTGTAACTGCCTGGCTCAGAAGAGCACATTGAGTCAGCCCTTAACCCCAGTGCTCAGAAATTGTCAAATCGTGTTTTTCAGCAGAAATAAACACGTTTTGGCAACTTTGGTCACCACCATGTAACTTTTAGGGCAGGAACAACACAGTTTTCAAAACGTGTTTTTCAGCCCGAAATAAACGCGTTTTGTCAGCCCTTAGAATCGCTGTGTAACTGCCTGGCTCAGAAGAGCACATTGAGTCAGCCCTTAACCCCAGTGTACAGAAATTGTCAAAATGTGTTTTTCAGCAGAAATAAACATGTTTTGGCAACTTTGGTAACCCCCATGTAACTTATAGGGTAGGAACAACACAGTTTTCAAAACGTGTTTTTCAGCCCGAAATAAACGCTTTTTCTCAGCCCTTAGATTCGCAGTGTAACTGCCTGGCACAGAAGAGCACATTGAGTCAGCCCTTAACCCCAGTGCTCAGAAATTGTCAAAACGTGTTTTTCAGCAGAAATAAAGACGTTTTGGCAACTTTGGTCACCACCATGTAACTTATAGGGCAGGAACAGCACAGTTTTCAAAACGTGTTTTTCAGCCCGAAATAAACGCGTTTTGTCAGCCCTTAGAATCGCTGTGTAACTGCCTGGCTCAGAAGAGCACATTGAGTCAGCCCTTAACCCCAGTGTACAGAAATTGTCAAAACGTGTTTTTCAGCAGAAATAAACATGTTTTGGCAACTTTGGTAACCCCCATGTAACTTATAGGGTAGGAACAACACAGTTTTCAAAACGTGTTTTTCAGCCCGAAATAAACGCTTTTTCTCAGCCCTTAGAATCGCAGTGTAACTGCCTGGCTCAGAAGAGCACACTGAGTCAGCCCTTAACCCCAGTGCTCAGAAATTGTCAAAACGTGTTTTTCAGCAGAAATAAACACGTTTTGGCAACTTTGGTCACCACCATGTAACTTATAGGGCAGGAACAACACAGTTTTCAAAACGTGTTTTTCAGCCCGAAATAAACGCGTTTTGTCAGCCCTTAGAATCGCAGTGTAACTGCCTGGCTCAGAAGAGCACATTGAGTCAGCCCTTAACCCCAGTGCTCAGAAATTGTCAAAACGTGTTTTTCAGCAGAAATAAAGACGTTTTGGCAACTTTGGTCACCACCATGTAACTTATAGGGCAGGAACAACACAGTTTTCAAAACGTGTTTTTCAGCCCGAAATAAACGCTTTTTCTCAGCCCTTAGAATCGCTGTGTAACTGTCTGGCTCAGAAGAGCACATTGAGTCAGCCCTTAACCCCAGTGTGCAGAAATTGTCAAATCGTGTTTTTCAGCAGAAATAAACACGTTTTGGCAACTTTGGTAACCACCATGTAACTTTTAGGGCAGGAACAACACAGTTTTCAAAACGTGTTTTTCAGCCCGAAATAAACGCGTTTTGTCAGCCCTTAGAATCGCAGTGTAACTGCCTGGCTCAGAAGAGCACATTGAGTCAGCCCTTAACCCCAGTGTGCAGAAATTGTCAAAACGTGTTTTTCAGCAGAAATAAAGACGTTTTGGCAACTTTGGTCACCACCATGTAACTTATAGGGCAGGAACAGCACAGTTTTCAAAACGTGTTTTTCAGCCCGAAATAAACGCTTTTTCTCAGCCCTTAGATTCGCAGTGTAACTGCCTGGCTCAGAAGAGCACATTGAGTCAGCCCTTAACCCCAGTGCTCAGAAATTGTCAAAACGTGTTTTTCAGCAGAAATAAAGACGTTTTGGCAACTTTGGTCACCACCATGTAACTTATAGGGCAGGAACAACACAGTTTTCAAAACGTGTTTTTCAGCCCGAAATAAACGCTTTTTCTCAGCCCTTAGATTCGCAGTGTAACTGCCTGGCTCAGAAGAGCACACTGAGTCAGCCCTTAACCCCAGTGCTCAGAAATTGTCAAAACGTGTTTTTCAGCAGAAATAAACATGTTTTGGCAACTTTGGTCACCACCATGTAACTTATAGGGCAGGAACAGCACAGTTTTCAAAACGTGTTTTTCAGCCCGAAATAAACGCGTTTTGTCAGCCCTTAGAATCGCAGTGTAACTGCCTGGCTCAGAAGAGCACATTGAGTCAGCCCTTAACCCCAGTGTACAGAAATTGTCAAAACGTGTTTTTCAGCAGAAATAAACATGTTTTGGCAACTTTGGTAACCCCCATGTAACTTATAGGGTAGGAACAACACAGTTTTCAAAACGTGTTTTTCAGCCCGAAATAAACGCTTTTTCTCAGCCCTTAGATTCGCAGTGTAACTGCCTGGCTCAGAAGAGCACACTGAGTCAGCCCTTAACCCCAGTGCTCAGAAATTGTCAAAACGTGTTTTTCAGCAGAAATAAACATGTTTTGGCAACTTTGGTCACCACCATGTAACTTATAGGGCAGGAACAACACAGTTTTCAAAACGTGTTTTTCAGCCCGAAATAAACGCGTTTTGTCAGCCCTTAGAATCGCTGTGTAACTGCGTGGCTCAGAAGAGCACATTGAGTCAGCCCTTAACCCCAGTGCTCAGAAATTGTCAAATCGTGTTTTTCAGCAGAAATAAAGACGTTTTGGCAACTTTGGTCACCACCATGTAACTTTTAGGGCAGGAACAACACAGTTTTCAAAACGTGTTTTTCAGCCCGAAATAAACGCGTTTTGTCAGCCCTTAGAATCGCTGTGTAACTGCCTGGCTCAGAAGAGCACATTGAGTCAGCCCTTAACCCCAGTGTACAGAAATTGTCAAAACGTGTTTTTCAGCAGAAATAAACATGTTTTGGCAACTTTGGTAACCCCCATGTAACTTATAGGGTAGGAACAACACAGTTTTCAAAACGTGTTTTTCAGCCCGAAATAAACGCTTTTTCTCAGCCCTTAGATTCGCAGTGTAACTGCCTGGCTCAGAAGAGCACATTGAGTCAGCCCTTAACCCCAGTGCTCAGAAATTGTCAAAACGTGTTTTTCAGCAGAAATAAAGACGTTTTGGCAACTTTGGTCACCACCATGTAACTTATAGGGCAGGAACAGCACAGTTTTCAAAACGTGTTTTTCAGCCCGAAATAAACGCGTTTTGTCAGCCCTTAGAATCGCAGTGTAACTGCCTGGCTCAGAAGAGCACATTGAGTCAGCCCTTAACCCCAGTGTACAGAAATTGTCAAAACGTGTTTTTCAGCAGAAATAAACATGTTTTGGCAACTTTGGTAACCCCCATGTAACTTATAGGGTAGGAACAACACAGTTTTCAAAACGTGTTTTTCAGCCCGAAATAAACGCTTTTTCTCAGCCCTTAGATTCGCAGTGTAACTGCCTGGCTCAGAAGAGCACACTGAGTCAGCCCTTAACCCCAGTGCTCAGAAATTGTCAAAACGTGTTTTTCAGCAGAAATAAACACGTTTTGGCAACTTTGGTCACCACCATGTAACTTATAGGGCAGGAACAACACAGTTTTCAAAACGTGTTTTTCAGCCCGAAATAAACGCGTTTTGTCAGCCCTTAGAATCGCTGTGTAACTGCCTGGCTCAGAAGAGCACACTGAGTCAGCCCTTAACCCCAGTGCTCAGAAATTGTCAAAACGTGTTTTTCAGCAGAAATAAACACGTTTTGGCAACTTTGGTCACCACCATGTAACTTATAGGGCAGGAACAACACAGTTTTCAAAACGTGTTTTTCAGCCCGAAATAAACGCGTTTTGTCAGCCCTTAGAATCGCTGTGTAACTGCCTGGCTCAGAAGAGCACATTGAGTCAGCCCTTAACCCCAGTGCTCAGAAATTGTCAAAACGTGTTTTTCAGCAGAAATAAAGACGTTTTGGCAACTTTGGTCACCACCATGTAACTTATAGGGCAGGAACAGCACAGTTTTCAAAACGTGTTTTTCAGCCCGAAATAAACGCGTTTTGTCAGCCCTTAGAATCGCAGTGTAACTGCCTGGCTCAGAAGAGCACATTGAGTCAGCCCTTAACCCCAGTGTACAGAAATTGTCAAAACGTGTTTTTCAGCAGAAATAAACATGTTTTGGCAACTTTGGTAACCCCCATGTAACTTATAGGGTAGGAACAACACAGTTTTCAAAACGTGTTTTTCAGCCCGAAATAAACGCTTTTTCTCAGCCCTTAGATTCGCAGTGTAACTGCCTGGCTCAGAAGAGCACACTGAGTCAGCCCTTAACCCCAGTGCTCAGAAATTGTCAAAACGTGTTTTTCAGCAGAAATAAACATGTTTTGGCAACTTTGGTCACCACCATGTAACTTATAGGGCAGGAACAGCACAGTTTTCAAAACGTGTTTTTCAGCCCGAAATAAACGCTTTTTCTCAGCCCTTAGATTCGCAGTGTAACTGCCTGGCTCAGAAGAGCACATTGAGTCAGCCCTTAACCCCAGTGCTCAGAAATTGTCAAAACGTGTTTTTCAGCAGAAATAAAGACGTTTTGGCAACTTTGGTCACCACCATGTAACTTATAGGGCAGGAACAGCACAGTTTTCAAAACGTGTTTTTCAGCCGAAATAAACGCGTTTTGTCAGCCCTTAGAATCGCAGTGTAACTGCCTGGCTCAGAAGAGCACATTGAGTCAGCCCTTAACCCCAGTGTACAGAAATTGTCAAAACGTGTTTTTCAGCAGAAATAAACATGTTTTGGCAACTTTGGTAACCCCCATGTAACTTATAGGGCAGGAACAACACAGTTTTCAAAACGTGTTTTTCGGCCCGAAATAAACGCGTTTTGTCAGCCCTTAGAATCGCTGTGTAACTGCCTGGCTCAGAAGAGCACATTGAGTCAGCCCTTAACCCCAGTGTACAGAAATTGTCAAAACGTGTTTTTCAGCTGAAATAAACATGTTTTGGCAACTTTGGTAACCCCCATGTAACTTATAGGGTAGGAACAACACAGTTTTCAAAACGTGTTTTTCAGCCCGAAATAAACGCTTTTTCTCAGCCCTTAGATTCGCAGTGTAACTGCCTGGCTCAGAAGAGCAGATTGAGTCAGCCCTTAACCCCAGTGCTCAGAAATTGTCAAAACGTGTTTTTCAGCAGAAATAAAGACGTTTTGGCAACTTTGGTCACCACCATGTAACTTATAGGGCAGGAACAACACAGTTTTCAAAACGTGTTTTTCAGCCCGAAATAAACGCGTTTTGTCAGCCTTTAGAATTGCTGTGTAACTGCCTGGCTCAGAAGAGCACATTGAGTCAGCCCTTAACCCCAGTGTACAGAAATTGTCAAAACGTGTTTTTCAGCAGAAATAAACATGTTTTGGCAACTTTGGTAACCCCCGTGTAACTTATAGGGCAGGAACAACACAGTTTTCAAAACGTGTTTTTCAGCCCGAAATAAACGCTTTTTCTCAGCCCTTAGATTCGCAGTGTAACTGCCTGGCTCAGAAGAGCACATTGAGTCAGCCCTTAACCCCAGTGCTCAGAAATTGTCAAAACGTGTTTTTCAGCAGAAATAAAGACGTTTTGGCAACTTTGGTCACCACCATGTAACTTATAGGGCAGGAACAGCACAGTTTTCAAAACGTGTTTTTCAGCCCGAAATAAACGCTTTTTCTCAGCCCTTAGATTCGCAGTGTAACTGCCTGGCTCAGAAGAGCACATTGAGTCAGCCCTTAACCCCAGTGCTCAGAAATTGTCAAATCGTGTTTTTCAGCAGAAATAAACACGTTTTGACAACTTTGGTCACCACCATGTAACTTTTAGGGCAGGAACAACACAGTTTTCAAAACGTGTTTTTCAGCCCGAAATAAACGCGTTTTGTCAGCCCTTAGAATCGCTGTGTAACTGCCTGGCTCAGAAGAGCACATTGAGTCAGCCCTTAACCCCAGTGTACAGAAATTGTCAAAATGTGTTTTTCAGCAGAAATAAACATGTTTTGGCAACTTTGGTAACCCCCATGTAACTTATAGGGTAGGAACAACACAGTTTTCAAAACGTGTTTTTCAGCCCGAAATAAACGCTTTTTCTCAGCCCTTAGATTCGCAGTGTAACTGCCTGGCACAGAAGAGCACATTGAGTCAGCCCTTAACCCCAGTGCTCAGAAATTGTCAAATCGTGTTTTTCAGCAGAAATAAAGACGTTTTGGCAACTTTGGTCACCACCATGTAACTTATAGGGCAGGAACAGCACAGTTTTCAAAACGTGTTTTTCAGCCCGAAATAAACGCGTTTTGTCAGCCCTTAGAATCGCTGTGTAACTGCCTGGCTCAGAAGAGCACATTGAGTCAGCCCTTAACCCCAGTGTACAGAAATTGTCAAAACGTGTTTTTCAGCAGAAATAAACATGTTTTGGCAACTTTGGTAACCCCCATGTAACTTATAGGGTAGGAACAACACAGTTTTCAAAACGTGTTTTTCAGCCCGAAATAAACGCTTTTTCTCAGCCCTTAGAATCGCAGTGTAACTGCCTGGCTCAGAAGAGCACACTGAGTCAGCCCTTAACCCCAGTGCTCAGAAATTGTCAAAACGTGTTTTTCAGCAGAAATAAACACGTTTTGGCAACTTTGGTCACCACCATGTAACTTATAGGGCAGGAACAACACAGTTTTCAAAACGTGTTTTTCAGCCCGAAATAAACGCGTTTTGTCAGCCCTTAGAATCGCAGTGTAACTGCCTGGCTCAGAAGAGCACATTGAGTCAGCCCTTAACCCCAGTGCTCAGAAATTGTCAAAACGTGTTTTTCAGCAGAAATAAAGACGTTTTGGCAACTTTGGTCACCACCATGTAACTTATAGGGCAGGAACAACACAGTTTTCAAAACGTGTTTTTCAGCCCGAAATAAACGCTTTTTCTCAGCCCTTAGAATCGCTGTGTAACTGTCTGGCTCAGAAGAGCACATTGAGTCAGCCCTTAACCCCAGTGTGCAGAAATTGTCAAATCGTGTTTTTCAGCAGAAATAAACACGTTTTGGCAACTTTGGTAACCACCATGTAACTTTTAGGGCAGGAACAACACAGTTTTCAAAACGTGTTTTTCAGCCCGAAATAAACGCGTTTTGTCAGCCCTTAGAATCGCAGTGTAACTGCCTGGCTCAGAAGAGCACATTGAGTCAGCCCTTAACCCCAGTGTGCAGAAATTGTCAAAACGTGTTTTTCAGCAGAAATAAAGACGTTTTGGCAACTTTGGTCACCACCATGTAACTTATAGGGCAGGAACAGCACAGTTTTCAAAACGTGTTTTTCAGCCCGAAATAAACGCTTTTTCTCAGCCCTTAGATTCGCAGTGTAACTGCCTGGCTCAGAAGAGCACATTGAGTCAGCCCTTAACCCCAGTGCTCAGAAATTGTCAAAACGTGTTTTTCAGCAGAAATAAAGACGTTTTGGCAACTTTGGTCACCACCATGTAACTTATAGGGCAGGAACAACACAGTTTTCAAAACGTGTTTTTCAGCCCGAAATAAACGCTTTTTCTCAGCCCTTAGATTCGCAGTGTAACTGCCTGGCTCAGAAGAGCACACTGAGTCAGCCCTTAACCCCAGTGCTCAGAAATTGTCAAAACGTGTTTTTCAGCAGAAATAAACATGTTTTGGCAACTTTGGTCACCACCATGTAACTTATAGGGCAGGAACAGCACAGTTTTCAAAACGTGTTTTTCAGCCCGAAATAAACGCGTTTTGTCAGCCCTTAGAATCGCAGTGTAACTGCCTGGCTCAGAAGAGCACATTGAGTCAGCCCTTAACCCCAGTGTACAGAAATTGTCAAAACGTGTTTTTCAGCAGAAATAAACATGTTTTGGCAACTTTGGTAACCCCCATGTAACTTATAGGGTAGGAACAACACAGTTTTCAAAACGTGTTTTTCAGCCCGAAATAAACGCTTTTTCTCAGCCCTTAGATTCGCAGTGTAACTGCCTGGCTCAGAAGAGCACACTGAGTCAGCCCTTAACCCCAGTGCTCAGAAATTGTCAAAACGTGTTTTTCAGCAGAAATAAACATGTTTTGGCAACTTTGGTCACCACCATGTAACTTATAGGGCAGGAACAACACAGTTTTCAAAACGTGTTTTTCAGCCCGAAATAAACGCGTTTTGTCAGCCCTTAGAATCGCTGTGTAACTGCGTGGCTCAGAAGAGCACATTGAGTCAGCCCTTAACCCCAGTGCTCAGAAATTGTCAAATCGTGTTTTTCAGCAGAAATAAAGACGTTTTGGCAACTTTGGTCACCACCATGTAACTTTTAGGGCAGGAACAACACAGTTTTCAAAACGTGTTTTTCAGCCCGAAATAAACGCGTTTTGTCAGCCCTTAGAATCGCTGTGTAACTGCCTGGCTCAGAAGAGCACATTGAGTCAGCCCTTAACCCCAGTGTACAGAAATTGTCAAAACGTGTTTTTCAGCAGAAATAAACATGTTTTGGCAACTTTGGTAACCCCCATGTAACTTATAGGGTAGGAACAACACAGTTTTCAAAACGTGTTTTTCAGCCCGAAATAAACGCTTTTTCTCAGCCCTTAGATTCGCAGTGTAACTGCCTGGCTCAGAAGAGCACATTGAGTCAGCCCTTAACCCCAGTGCTCAGAAATTGTCAAAACGTGTTTTTCAGCAGAAATAAAGACGTTTTGGCAACTTTGGTCACCACCATGTAACTTATAGGGCAGGAACAGCACAGTTTTCAAAACGTGTTTTTCAGCCCGAAATAAACGCGTTTTGTCAGCCCTTAGAATCGCAGTGTAACTGCCTGGCTCAGAAGAGCACATTGAGTCAGCCCTTAACCCCAGTGTACAGAAATTGTCAAAACGTGTTTTTCAGCAGAAATAAACATGTTTTGGCAACTTTGGTAACCCCCATGTAACTTATAGGGTAGGAACAACACAGTTTTCAAAACGTGTTTTTCAGCCCGAAATAAACGCTTTTTCTCAGCCCTTAGATTCGCAGTGTAACTGCCTGGCTCAGAAGAGCACACTGAGTCAGCCCTTAACCCCAGTGCTCAGAAATTGTCAAAACGTGTTTTTCAGCAGAAATAAACACGTTTTGGCAACTTTGGTCACCACCATGTAACTTATAGGGCAGGAACAACACAGTTTTCAAAACGTGTTTTTCAGCCCGAAATAAACGCGTTTTGTCAGCCCTTAGAATCGCTGTGTAACTGCCTGGCTCAGAAGAGCACACTGAGTCAGCCCTTAACCCCAGTGCTCAGAAATTGTCAAAACGTGTTTTTCAGCAGAAATAAACACGTTTTGGCAACTTTGGTCACCACCATGTAACTTATAGGGCAGGAACAACACAGTTTTCAAAACGTGTTTTTCAGCCCGAAATAAACGCGTTTTGTCAGCCCTTAGAATCGCTGTGTAACTGCCTGGCTCAGAAGAGCACATTGAGTCAGCCCTTAACCCCAGTGCTCAGAAATTGTCAAAACGTGTTTTTCAGCAGAAATAAAGACGTTTTGGCAACTTTGGTCACCACCATGTAACTTATAGGGCAGGAACAGCACAGTTTTCAAAACGTGTTTTTCAGCCCGAAATAAACGCGTTTTGTCAGCCCTTAGAATCGCAGTGTAACTGCCTGGCTCAGAAGAGCACATTGAGTCAGCCCTTAACCCCAGTGTACAGAAATTGTCAAAACGTGTTTTTCAGCAGAAATAAACATGTTTTGGCAACTTTGGTAACCCCCATGTAACTTATAGGGTAGGAACAACACAGTTTTCAAAACGTGTTTTTCAGCCCGAAATAAACGCTTTTTCTCAGCCCTTAGATTCGCAGTGTAACTGCCTGGCTCAGAAGAGCACACTGAGTCAGCCCTTAACCCCAGTGCTCAGAAATTGTCAAAACGTGTTTTTCAGCAGAAATAAACATGTTTTGGCAACTTTGGTCACCACCATGTAACTTATAGGGCAGGAACAGCACAGTTTTCAAAACGTGTTTTTCAGCCCGAAATAAACGCTTTTTCTCAGCCCTTAGATTCGCAGTGTAACTGCCTGGCTCAGAAGAGCACATTGAGTCAGCCCTTAACCCCAGTGCTCAGAAATTGTCAAAACGTGTTTTTCAGCAGAAATAAAGACGTTTTGGCAACTTTGGTCACCACCATGTAACTTATAGGGCAGGAACAGCACAGTTTTCAAAACGTGTTTTTCAGCCGAAATAAACGCGTTTTGTCAGCCCTTAGAATCGCAGTGTAACTGCCTGGCTCAGAAGAGCACATTGAGTCAGCCCTTAACCCCAGTGTACAGAAATTGTCAAAACGTGTTTTTCAGCAGAAATAAACATGTTTTGGCAACTTTGGTAACCCCCATGTAACTTATAGGGCAGGAACAACACAGTTTTCAAAACGTGTTTTTCGGCCCGAAATAAACGCGTTTTGTCAGCCCTTAGAATCGCTGTGTAACTGCCTGGCTCAGAAGAGCACATTGAGTCAGCCCTTAACCCCAGTGTACAGAAATTGTCAAAACGTGTTTTTCAGCTGAAATAAACATGTTTTGGCAACTTTGGTAACCCCCATGTAACTTATAGGGTAGGAACAACACAGTTTTCAAAACGTGTTTTTCAGCCCGAAATAAACGCTTTTTCTCAGCCCTTAGATTCGCAGTGTAACTGCCTGGCTCAGAAGAGCAGATTGAGTCAGCCCTTAACCCCAGTGCTCAGAAATTGTCAAAACGTGTTTTTCAGCAGAAATAAAGACGTTTTGGCAACTTTGGTCACCACCATGTAACTTATAGGGCAGGAACAACACAGTTTTCAAAACGTGTTTTTCAGCCCGAAATAAACGCGTTTTGTCAGCCTTTAGAATTGCTGTGTAACTGCCTGGCTCAGAAGAGCACATTGAGTCAGCCCTTAACCCCAGTGTACAGAAATTGTCAAAACGTGTTTTTCAGCAGAAATAAACATGTTTTGGCAACTTTGGTAACCCCCGTGTAACTTATAGGGCAGGAACAACACAGTTTTCAAAACGTGTTTTTCAGCCCGAAATAAACGCTTTTTCTCAGCCCTTAGATTCGCAGTGTAACTGCCTGGCTCAGAAGAGCACATTGAGTCAGCCCTTAACCCCAGTGCTCAGAAATTGTCAAAACGTGTTTTTCAGCAGAAATAAAGACGTTTTGGCAACTTTGGTCACCACCATGTAACTTATAGGGCAGGAACAGCACAGTTTTCAAAACGTGTTTTTCAGCCCGAAATAAACGCTTTTTCTCAGCCCTTAGATTCGCAGTGTAACTGCCTGGCTCAGAAGAGCACATTGAGTCAGCCCTTAACCCCAGTGCTCAGAAATTGTCAAATCGTGTTTTTCAGCAGAAATAAACACGTTTTGACAACTTTGGTCACCACCATGTAACTTTTAGGGCAGGAACAACACAGTTTTCAAAACGTGTTTTTCAGCCCGAAATAAACGCGTTTTGTCAGCCCTTAGAATCGCTGTGTAACTGCCTGGCTCAGAAGAGCACATTGAGTCAGCCCTTAACCCCAGTGTACAGAAATTGTCAAAATGTGTTTTTCAGCAGAAATAAACATGTTTTGGCAACTTTGGTAACCCCCATGTAACTTATAGGGTAGGAACAACACAGTTTTCAAAACGTGTTTTTCAGCCCGAAATAAACGCTTTTTCTCAGCCCTTAGATTCGCAGTGTAACTGCCTGGCACAGAAGAGCACATTGAGTCAGCCCTTAACCCCAGTGCTCAGAAATTGTCAAATCGTGTTTTTCAGCAGAAATAAAGACGTTTTGGCAACTTTGGTCACCACCATGTAACTTATAGGGCAGGAACAGCACAGTTTTCAAAACGTGTTTTTCAGCCCGAAATAAACGCGTTTTGTCAGCCCTTAGAATCGCTGTGTAACTGCCTGGCTCAGAAGAGCACATTGAGTCAGCCCTTAACCCCAGTGTACAGAAATTGTCAAAACGTGTTTTTCAGCAGAAATAAACATGTTTTGGCAACTTTGGTAACCCCCATGTAACTTATAGGGTAGGAACAACACAGTTTTCAAAACGTGTTTTTCAGCCCGAAATAAACGCTTTTTCTCAGCCCTTAGAATCGCAGTGTAACTGCCTGGCTCAGAAGAGCACACTGAGTCAGCCCTTAACCCCAGTGCTCAGAAATTGTCAAAACGTGTTTTTCAGCAGAAATAAACACGTTTTGGCAACTTTGGTCACCACCATGTAACTTATAGGGCAGGAACAACACAGTTTTCAAAACGTGTTTTTCAGCCCGAAATAAACGCGTTTTGTCAGCCCTTAGAATCGCAGTGTAACTGCCTGGCTCAGAAGAGCACATTGAGTCAGCCCTTAACCCCAGTGCTCAGAAATTGTCAAAACGTGTTTTTCAGCAGAAATAAAGACGTTTTGGCAACTTTGGTCACCACCATGTAACTTATAGGGCAGGAACAACACAGTTTTCAAAACGTGTTTTTCAGCCCGAAATAAACGCTTTTTCTCAGCCCTTAGAATCGCTGTGTAACTGTCTGGCTCAGAAGAGCACATTGAGTCAGCCCTTAACCCCAGTGTGCAGAAATTGTCAAATCGTGTTTTTCAGCAGAAATAAACACGTTTTGGCAACTTTGGTAACCACCATGTAACTTTTAGGGCAGGAACAACACAGTTTTCAAAACGTGTTTTTCAGCCCGAAATAAACGCGTTTTGTCAGCCCTTAGAATCGCAGTGTAACTGCCTGGCTCAGAAGAGCACATTGAGTCAGCCCTTAACCCCAGTGTGCAGAAATTGTCAAAACGTGTTTTTCAGCAGAAATAAAGACGTTTTGGCAACTTTGGTCACCACCATGTAACTTATAGGGCAGGAACAGCACAGTTTTCAAAACGTGTTTTTCAGCCCGAAATAAACGCTTTTTCTCAGGCCTTAGATTCGCAGTGTAACTGCCTGGCTCAGAAGAGCACATTGAGTCAGCCCTTAACCCCAGTGCTCAGAAATTGTCAAAACGTGTTTTTCAGCAGAAATAAAGACGTTTTGGCAACTTTGGTCACCACCATGTAACTTATAGGGCAGGAACAGCACAGTTTTCAAAACGTGTTTTTCAGCCCGAAATAAACGCGTTTTGTCAGCCCTTAGAATCGCAGTGTAACTGCCTGGCTCAGAAGAGCACATTGAATCAGCCCTTAACCCCAGTTTACAGAAATTGTCAAAACGTGTTTTTCAGCAGAAATAAACATGTTTTGGCAACTTTGGTAACCCCCATGTAACTTATAGGGTAGGAACAACACAGTTTTCAAAACGTGTTTTTCAGCCCGAAATAAACGCTTTTTCTCAGCCCTTAGATTCGCAGTGTAACTGCCTGGCTCAGAAGAGCACACTGAGTCAGCCCTTAACCCCAGTGCTCAGAAATTGTCAAAACGTGTTTTTCAGCAGAAATAAACATGTTTTGGCAACTTTGGTCACCACCATGTAACTTATAGGGCAGGAACAGCACAGTTTTCAAAACGTGTTTTTCAGCCCGAAATAAACGCGTTTTGTCAGCCCTTAGAATCGCAGTGTAACTGCCTGGCTCAGAAGAGCACATTGAGTCAGCCCTTAACCCCAGTGTACAGAAATTGTCAAAACGTGTTTTTCAGCAGAAATAAACATGTTTTGGCAACTTTGGTAACCCCCATGTAACTTATAGGGTAGGAACAACACAGTTTTCAAAACGTGTTTTTCAGCCCGAAATAAACGCTTTTTCTCAGCCCTTAGATTCGCAGTGTAACTGCCTGGCTCAGAAGAGCACACTGAGTCAGCCCTTAACCCCAGTGCTCAGAAATTGTCAAAACGTGTCTTTCAGCAGAAATAAACATGTTTTGGCAACTTTGGTCACCACCATGTAACTTATAGGGCAGGAACAACACAGTTTTCAAAACGTGTTTTTCAGCCCGAAATAAACGCGTTTTGTCAGCCCTTAGAATCGCTGTGTAACTGCCTGGCTCAGAAGAGCACATTGAGTCAGCCCTTAACCCCAGTGCTCAGAAATTGTCAAATCGTGTTTTTCAGCAGAAATAAACACGTTTTGGCAACTTTGGTCACCACCATGTAACTTTTAGGGCAGGAACAACACAGTTTTCAAAACGTGTTTTTCAGCCCGAAATAAACGCGTTTTGTCAGCCCTTAGAATCGCTGTGTAACTGCCTGGCTCAGAAGAGCACATTGAGTCAGCCCTTAACCCCAGTGTACAGAAATTGTCAAAATGTGTTTTTCAGCAGAAATAAACATGTTTTGGCAACTTTGGTAACCTCCATGTAACTTATAGGGTAGGAACAACACAGTTTTCAAAACGTGTTTTTCAGCCCGAAATAAACGCTTTTTCTCAGCCCTTAGATTCGCAGTGTAACTGCCTGGCACAGAAGAGCACATTGAGTCAGCCCTTAACCCCAGTGCTCAGAAATTGTCAAAACGTGTTTTTCAGCAGAAATAAAGACGTTTTGGCAACTTTGGTCACCACCATGTAACTTATAGGGCAGGAACAGCACAGTTTTCAAAACGTGTTTTTCAGCCCGAAATAAACGCGTTTTGTCAGCCCTTAGAATCGCAGTGTAACTGCCTGGCTCAGAAGAGCACATTGAGTCAGCCCTTAACCCCAGTGTACAGAAATTGTCAAAACGTGTTTTTCAGCAGAAATAAACATGTTTTGGCAACTTTGGTAACCCCCATGTAACTTATAGGGTAGGAACAACACAGTTTTCAAAACGTGTTTTTCAGCCCGAAATAAACGCTTTTTCTCAGCCCTTAGATTCGCAGTGTAACTGCCTGGCTCAGAAGAGCACACTGAGTCAGCCCTTAACCCCAGTGCTCAGAAATTGTCAAAACGTGTTTTTCAGCAGAAATAAACACGTTTTGGCAACTTTGGTCACCACCATGTAACTTATAGGGCAGGAACAACACAGTTTTCAAAACGTGTTTTTCAGCCCGAAATAAACGCGTTTTGTCAGCCCTTAGAATCGCTGTGTAACTGCCTGGCTCAGAAGAGCACACTGAGTCAGCCCTTAACCCCAGTGCTCAGAAATTGTCAAAACGTGTTTTTCAGCAGAAATAAACACGTTTTGGCAACTTTGGTCACCACCATGTAACTTATAGGGCAGGAACAACACAGTTTTCAAAACGTGTTTTTCAGCCCGAAATAAACGCGTTTTGTCAGCCCTTAGAATCGCTGTGTAACTGCCTGGCTCAGAAGAGCACATTGAGTCAGCCCTTAACCCCAGTGCTCAGAAATTGTCAAAACGTGTTTTTCAGCAGAAATAAAGACGTTTTGGCAACTTTGGTCACCACCATGTAACTTATAGGGCAGGAACAGCACAGTTTTCAAAACGTGTTTTTCAGCCCGAAATAAACGCGTTTTGTCAGCCCTTAGAATCGCTGTGTAACTGCCTGGCTCAGAAGAGCACATTGAGTCAGCCCTTAACCCCAGTGTGCAGAAATTGTCAAATCGTGTTTTTCAGCAGAAATAAACACGTTTTGGCAACTTTGGTAACCACCATGTAACTTTTAGGGCAGGAACAACACAGTTTTCAAAACGTGTTTTTCAGCCCGAAATAAACGCGTTTTGTCAGCCCTTAGAATCGCTGTGTAACTGCCTGGCTCAGAAGAGCACATTGAGTCAGCCCTTAACCCCAGTGTGCAGAAATTGTCAAAACGTGTTTTTCAGCAGAAATAAAGACGTTTTGGCAACTTTGGTCACCACCATGTAACTTATAGGGCAGGAACAGCACAGTTTTCAAAACGTGTTTTTCAGCCCGAAATAAACGCGTTTTGTCAGCCCTTAGAATCGCAGTGTAACTGCCTGGCTCAGAAGAGCACATTGAGTCAGCCCTTAACCCCAGTGTACAGAAATTGTCAAAACGTGTTTTTCAGCAGAAATAAACATGTTTTGGCAACTTTGGTAACCCCCATGTAACTTATAGGGTAGGAACAACACAGTTTTCAAAACGTGTTTTTCAGCCCGAAATAAACGCTTTTTCTCAGCCCTTAGATTCGCAGTGTAACTGCCTGGCTCAGAAGAGCACACTGAGTCAGCCCTTAACCCCAGTGCTCAGAAATTGTCAAAACGTGTTTTTCAGCAGAAATAAACATATTTTGGCAACTTTGGTCACCACCATGTAACTTATAGGGCAGGAACAGCACAGTTTTCAAAACGTGTTTTTCAGCCCGAAATAAACGCTTTTTCTCAGCCCTTAGATTCGCAGTGTAACTGCCTGGCTCAGAAGAGCACATTGAGTCAGCCCTTAACCCCAGTGCTCAGAAATTGTCAAAACGTGTTTTTCAGCAGAAATAAAGACGTTTTGGCAACTTTGGTCACCACCATGTAACTTATAGGGCAGGAACAGCACAGTTTTCAAAACGTCTTTTTCAGCCCGAAATAAACGCGTTTTGTCAGCCCTTAGAATCGCAGTGTAACTGCCTGGCTCAGAAGAGCACATTGAGTCAGCCCTTAACCCCAGTGTACAGAAATTGTCAAAACGTGTTTTTCAGCAGAAATAAACATGTTTTGGCAACTTTGGTAACCCCCATGTAACTTATAGGGCAGGAACAACACAGTTTTCAAAACGGGGTTTTCGGCCCGAAATAAACGCGTTTTGTCAGCCCTTAGAATCGCTGTGTAACTGCCTGGCTCAGAAGAGCACATTGAGTCAGCCCTTAACCCCAGTGTACAGAAATTGTCAAAACGTGTTTTTCAGCTGAAATAAACATGTTTTGGCAACTTTGGTAACCCCCATGTAACTTATAGGGTAGGAACAACACAGTTTTCAAAACGTGTTTTTCAGCCCGAAATAAACGCTTTTTCTCAGCCCTTAGATTCGCAGTGTAACTGCCTGGCTCAGAAGAGCAGATTGAGTCAGCCCTTAACCCCAGTGCTCAGAAATTGTCAAAACGTGTTTTTCAGCAGAAATAAAGACGTTTTGGCAACTTTGGTCACCACCATGTAACTTATAGGGCAGGAACAGCACAGTTTTCAAAACGTGTTTTTCAGCCCGAAATAAACGCGTTTTGTCAGCCCTTAGAATCGCTGTGTAACTGCCTGGCTCAGAAGAGCACATTGAGTCAGCCCTTAACCCCAGTGTACAGAAATTGTCAAAACGTGTTTTTCAGCAGAAATAAACATGTTTTGGCAACTTTGGTAACCCCCATGTAACTTATAGGGTAGGAACAACACAGTTTTCAAAACGTGTTTTTCAGCCCGAAATAAACGCTTTTTCTCAGCCCTTAGAATCGCAGTGTAACTGCCTGGCTCAGAAGAGCACACTGAGTCAGCCCTTAACCCCAGTGCTCAGAAATTGTCAAAACGTGTTTTTCAGCAGAAATAAACACGTTTTGGCAACTTTGGTCACCACCATGTAACTTATAGGGCAGGAACAACACAGTTTTCAAAACGTGTTTTTCAGCCCGAAATAAACGCGTTTTGTCAGCCCTTAGAATCGCAGTGTAACTGCCTGGCTCAGAAGAGCACATTGAGTCAGCCCTTAACCCCAGTGCTCAGAAATTGTCAAAACGTGTTTTTCAGCAGAAATAAAGACGTTTTGGCAACTTTGGTCACCACCATGTAACTTATAGGGCAGGAACAACACAGTTTTCAAAACGTGTTTTTCAGCCCGAAATAAACGCTTTTTCTCAGCCCTTAGAATCGCTGTGTAACTGTCTGGCTCAGAAGAGCACATTGAGTCAGCCCTTAACCCCAGTGTGCAGAAATTGTCAAATCGTGTTTTTCAGCAGAAATAAACACGTTTTGGCAACTTTGGTAACCACCATGTAACTTTTAGGGCAGGAACAACACAGTTTTCAAAACGTGTTTTTCAGCCCGAAATAAACGCGTTTTGTCAGCCCTTAGAATCGCAGTGTAACTGCCTGGCTCAGAAGAGCACATTGAGTCAGCCCTTAACCCCAGTGTGCAGAAATTGTCAAAACGTGTTTTTCAGCAGAAATAAAGACGTTTTGGCAACTTTGGTCACCACCATGTAACTTATAGGGCAGGAACAGCACAGTTTTCAAAACGTGTTTTTCAGCCCGAAATAAACGCTTTTTCTCAGCCCTTAGATTCGCAGTGTAACTGCCTGGCTCAGAAGAGCACATTGAGTCAGCCCTTAACCCCAGTGCTCAGAAATTGTCAAAACGTGTTTTTCAGCAGAAATAAAGACGTTTTGGCAACTTTGGTCACCACCATGTAACTTATAGGGCAGGAACAGCACAGTTTTCAAAACGTGTTTTTCAGCCCGAAATAAACGCGTTTTGTCAGCCCTTAGAATCGCAGTGTAACTGCCTGGCTCAGAAGAGCACATTGAATCAGCCCTTAACCCCAGTTTACAGAAATTGTCAAAACGTGTTTTTCAGCAGAAATAAACATGTTTTGGCAACTTTGGTAACCCCCATGTAACTTATAGGGTAGGAACAACACAGTTTTCAAAACGTGTTTTTCAGTCCGAAATAAACGCTTTTTCTCAGCCCTTAGATTCGCAGTGTAACTGCCTGGCTCAGAAGAGCACACTGAGTCAGCCCTTAACCCCAGTGCTCAGAAATTGTCAAAACGTGTTTTTCAGCAGAAATAAACATGTTTTGGCAACTTTGGTCACCACCATGTAACTTATAGGGCAGGAACAGCACAGTTTTCAAAACGTGTTTTTCAGCCCGAAATAAACGCGTTTTGTCAGCCCTTAGAATCGCAGTGTAACTGCCTGGCTCAGAAGAGCACACTGAGTCAGCCCTTAACCCCAGTGCTCAGAAATTGTCAAAACGTGTTTTTCAGCAGAAATAAACACGTTTTGGCAACTTTGGTCACCCCCATGTAACTTATAGGGTAGGAACAACACAGTTTTCAAAACGTGTTTTTCAGCCCGAAATAAACGCGTTTTGTCAGCCCTTAGAATCGCAGTGTAACTGCCTGGCTCAGAAGAGCACACTGAGTCAGCCCTTAACCCCAGTGCTCAGAAATTGTCAAAACGTGTTTTTCAGCAGAAATAAACACGTTTTGGCAACTTTGGTCACCACCATGTAACTTATAGGGCAGGAACAACACAGTTTTCAAAACATGTTTTTCAGCCCGAAATAAACGCGTTTTGTCAGCCCTTAGAATCGCTGTGTAACTGCCTGGCTCAGAAGAGCACATTGAGTCAGCCCTTAACCCCAGTGCTCAGAAATTGTCAAAACGTGTTTTTCAGCAGAAATAAAGACGTTTTGGCAACTTTGGTCACCACCATGTAACTTATAGGGCAGGAACAACACAGTTTTCAAAACGTGTTTTTCGGCCCGAAATAAACGCTTTTTCTCAGCCCTTAGATTCGCAGTGTAACTGCCTGGCTCAGAAGAGCACACTGAGTCAGCCCTTAACCCCAGTGCTCAGAAATTGTCAAAACGTGTTTTTCAGCAGAAATAAACATGTTTTGGCAACTTTGGTCACCACCATGTAACTTATAGGGCAGGAACAGCACAGTTTTCAAAACGTGTTTTTCAGCCCGAAATAAACGCTTTTTCTCAGCCCTTAGAATCGCAGTGTAACTGCCTGGCTCAGAAGAGCACATTGAGTCAGCCCTTAACCCCAGTGTACAGAAATTGTCAAAACGTGTTTTTCAGCAGAAATAAACATGTTTTGGCAACTTTGGTAACCCCCATGTAACTTATAGGGTAGGAACAACACAGTTTTCAAAACGTGTTTTTCAGCCCGAAATAAACGCTTTTTCTCAGCCCTTAGATTCGCAGTGTAACTGCCTGGCTCAGAAGAGCACACTGAGTCAGCCCTTAACCCCAGTGCTCAGAAATTGTCAAATCGTGTTTTTCAGCAGAAATAAACATGTTTTGGCAACTTTGGTCACCACCATGTAACTTATAGGGCAGGAACAGCACAGTTTTCAAAACGTGTTTTTCAGCCCGAAATAAACGCTTTTTCTCAGCCCTTAGATTCGCAGTGTAACTGCCTGGCTCAGAAGAGCACATTGAGTCAGCCCTTAACCCCAGTGCTCAGAAATTGTCAAAACGTGTTTTTCAGCAGAAATAAAGACGTTTTGGCAACTTTGGTCACCACCATGTAACTTATAGGGCAGGAACAGCACAGTTTTCAAAACGTGTTTTTCAGCCCGAAATAAACGCGTTTTGTCAGCCCTTAGAATCGCAGTGTAACTGCCTGGCTCAGAAGAGCACATTGAGTCAGCCCTTAACCCCAGTGTACAGAAATTGTCAAAACGTGTTTTTCAGCAGAAATAAACATGTTTTGGCAACTTTGGTAACCCCCATGTAACTTATAGGGCAGGAACAACACAGTTTTCAAAACGTGTTTTTCGGCCCGAAATAAACGCGTTTTGTCAGCCCTTAGAATCGCTGTGTAACTGCCTGGCTCAGAAGAGCACATTGAGTCAGCCCTTAACCCCAGTGTACAGAAATTGTCAAAACGTGTTTTTCAGCTGAAATAAACATGTTTTGGCAACTTTGGTAACCCCCATGTAACTTATAGGGTAGGAACAACACAGTTTTCAAAACGTGTTTTTCAGCCCGAAATAAACGCTTTTTCTCAGCCCTTAGATTCGCAGTGTAACTGCCTGGCTCAGAAGAGCAGATTGAGTCAGCCCTTAACCCCAGTGCTCAGAAATTGTCAAAACGTGTTTTTCAGCAGAAATAAAGACGTTTTGGCAACTTTGGTCACCACCATGTAACTTATAGGGCAGGAACAACACAGTTTTCAAAACGTGTTTTTCAGCCCGAAATAAACGCGTTTTGTCAGCCTTTAGAATTGCTGTGTAACTGCCTGGCTCAGAAGAGCACATTGAGTCAGCCCTTAACCCCAGTGTACAGAAATTGTCAAAACGTGTTTTTCAGCAGAAATAAACATGTTTTGGCAACTTTGGTAACCCCCGTGTAACTTATAGGGCAGGAACAACACAGTTTTCAAAACGTGTTTTTCAGCCCGAAATAAACGCTTTTTCTCAGCCCTTAGATTCGCAGTGTAACTGCCTGGCTCAGAAGAGCACATTGAGTCAGCCCTTAACCCCAGTGCTCAGAAATTGTCAAAACGTGTTTTTCAGCAGAAATAAAGACGTTTTGGCAACTTTGGTCACCACCATGTAACTTATAGGGCAGGAACAGCACAGTTTTCAAAACGTGTTTTTCAGCTCGAAATAAACGCTTTTTCTCAGCCCTTAGATTCGCAGTGTAACTGCCTGGCTCAGAAGAGCACATTGAGTCAGCCCTTAACCCCAGTGCTCAGAAATTGTCAAATCGTGTTTTTCAGCAGAAATAAACACGTTTTGGCAACTTTGGTCACCACCATGTAACTTTTAGGGCAGGAACAACACAGTTTTCAAAACGTGTTTTTCAGCACGAAATAAACGCTTTTTCTCAGCCCTTAGATTCGCAGTGTAACTGCCTGGCACAGAAGAGCACATTGAGTCAGCCCTTAACCCCAGTGCTCAGAAATTGTCAAAACGTGTTTTTCAGCAGAAATAAAGACGTTTTGGCAACTTTGGTCACCACCATGTAACTTATAGGGCAGGAACAGCACAGTTTTCAAAACGTGTTTTTCAGCCCGAAATAAACGCGTTTTGTCAGCCCTTAGAATCGCTGTGTAACTGCCTGGCTCAGAAGAGCACATTGAGTCAGCCCTTAACCCCAGTGTACAGAAATTGTCAAAACGTGTTTTTCAGCAGAAATAAACATGTTTTGGCAACTTTGGTCACCACCATGTAACTTATAGGGCAGGAACAACACAGTTTTCAAAACGTGTTTTTCAGCCCGAAATAAACGCGTTTTGTCAGCCCTTAGAATCGCAGTGTAACTGCCTGGCTCAGAAGAGCACATTGAGTCAGCCCTTAACCCCAGTGCTCAGAAATTGTCAAAACGTGTTTTTCAGCAGAAATAAAGACGTTTTGGCAACTTTGGTCACCACCATGTAACTTATAGGGCAGGAACAACACAGTTTTCAAAACGTGTTTTTCAGCCCGAAATAAACGCTTTTTCTCAGCCCTTAGAATCGCTGTGTAACTGTCTGGCTCAGAAGAGCACATTGAGTCAGCCCTTAACCCCAGTGTGCAGAAATTGTCAAATCGTGTTTTTCAGCAGAAATAAACACGTTTTGGCAACTTTGGTAACCACCATGTAACTTTTAGGGCAGGAACAACACAGTTTTCAAAACGTGTTTTTCAGCCCGAAATAAACGCGTTTTGTCAGCCCTTAGAATCGCAGTGTAACTGCCTGGCTCAGAAGAGCACATTGAGTCAGCCCTTAACCCCAGTGTGCAGAAATTGTCAAAACGTGTTTTTCAGCAGAAATAAAGACGTTTTGGCAACTTTGGTCACCACCATGTAACTTATAGGGCAGGAACAGCACAGTTTTCAAAACGTGTTTTTCAGCCCGAAATAAACGCTTTTTCTCAGCCCTTAGATTCGCAGTGTAACTGCCTGGCTCAGAAGAGCACATTGAGTCAGCCCTTAACCCCAGTGCTCAGAAATTGTCAAAACGTGTTTTTCAGCAGAAATAAAGACGTTTTGGCAACTTTGGTCACCACCATGTAACTTATAGGGCAGGAACAGCACAGTTTTCAAAACGTGTTTTTCAGCCCGAAATAAACGCGTTTTGTCAGCCCTTAGAATCGCAGTGTAACTGCCTGGCTCAGAAGAGCACATTGAATCAGCCCTTAACCCCAGTTTACAGAAATTGTCAAAACGTGTTTTTCAGCAGAAATAAACATGTTTTGGCAACTTTGGTAACCCCCATGTAACTTATAGGGTAGGAACAACACAGTTTTCAAAACGTGTTTTTCAGCCCGAAATAAACGCTTTTTCTCAGCCCTTAGATTCGCAGTGTAACTGCCTGGCTCAGAAGAGCACACTGAGTCAGCCCTTAACCCCAGTGCTCAGAAATTGTCAAAACGTGTTTTTCAGCAGAAATAAACATGTTTTGGCAACTTTGGTCACCACCATGTAACTTATAGGGCAGGAACAACACAGTTTTCAAAACGTGTTTTTCAGCCCGAAATAAACGCGTTTTGTCAGCCCTTAGAATCGCTGTGTAACTGCCTGGCTCAGAAGAGCACATTGAGTCAGCCCTTAACCCCAGTGCTCAGAAATTGTCAAATCGTGTTTTTCAGCAGAAATAAACACGTTTTGGCAACTTTGGTCACCACCATGTAACTTTTAGGGCAGGAACAACACAGTTTTCAAAACGTGTTTTTCAGCCCGAAATAAACGCGTTTTGTCAGCCCTTAGAATCGCTGTGTAACTGCCTGGCTCAGAAGAGCACATTGAGTCAGCCCTTAACCCCAGTGTACAGAAATTGTCAAAATGTGTTTTTCAGCAGAAATAAACATGTTTTGGCAACTTTGGTAACCTCCATGTAACTTATAGGGTAGGAACAACACAGTTTTCAAAACGTGTTTTTCAGCCCGAAATAAACGCTTTTTCTCAGCCCTTAGATTCGCAGTGTAACTGCCTGGCACAGAAGAGCACATTGAGTCAGCCCTTAACCCCAGTGCTCAGAAATTGTCAAAACGTGTTTTTCAGCAGAAATAAAGACGTTTTGGCAACTTTGGTCACCACCATGTAACTTATAGGGCAGGAACAGCACAGTTTTCAAAACGTGTTTTTCAGCCCGAAATAAACGCGTTTTGTCAGCCCTTAGAATCGCTGTGTAACTGCCTGGCTCAGAAGAGCACATTGAGTCAGCCCTTAACCCCAGTGTACAGAAATTGTCAAAACGTGTTTTTCAGCAGAAATAAACATGTTTTGGCAACTTTGGTAACCCCCATGTAACTTATAGGGTAGGAACAACACAGTTTTCAAAACGTGTTTTTCAGCCCGAAATAAACGCTTTTTCTCAGCCCTTAGATTCGCAGTGTAACTGCCTGGCTCAGAAGAGCACATTGAGTCAGCCCTTAACCCCAGTGCTCAGAAATTGTCAAAACGTGTTTTTCAGCAGAAATAAAGACGTTTTGGCAACTTTGGTCACCACCATGTAACTTATAGGGCAGGAACAGCACAGTTTTCAAAACGTGTTTTTCAGCCCGAAATAAACGCGTTTTGTCAGCCCTTAGAATCGCAGTGTAACTGCCTGGCTCAGAAGAGCACATTGAGTCAGCCCTTAACCCCAGTGTACAGAAATTGTCAAAACGTGTTTTTCAGCAGAAATAAACATGTTTTGGCAACTTTGGTAACCCCCATGTAACTTATAGGGTAGGAACAACACAGTTTTCAAAACGTGTTTTTCAGCCCGAAATAAACGCTTTTTCTCAGCCCTTAGATTCGCAGTGTAACTGCCTGGCTCAGAAGAGCACACTGAGTCAGCCCTTAACCCCAGTGCTCAGAAATTGTCAAAACGTGTTTTTCAGCAGAAATAAACATGTTTTGGCAACTTTGGTCACCACCATGTAACTTATAGGGCAGGAACAGCACAGTTTTCAAAACGTGTTTTTCAGCCCGAAATAAACGCGTTTTGTCAGCCCTTAGAATCGCAGTGTAACTGCCTGGCTCAGAAGAGCACATTGAGTCAGCCCTTAACCCCAGTGTACAGAAATTGTCAAAACGTGTTTTTCAGCAGAAATAAACATGTTTTGGCAACTTTGGTAACCCCCATGTAACTTATAGGGTAGGAACAACACAGTTTTCAAAACGTGTTTTTCAGCCCGAAATAAACGCTTTTTCTCAGCCCTTAGATTCGCAGTGTAACTGCCTGGCTCAGAAGAGCACACTGAGTCAGCCCTTAACCCCAGTGCTCAGAAATTGTCAAAACGTGTTTTTCAGCAGAAATAAACACGTTTTGGCAACTTTGGTCACCACCATGTAACTTATAGGGCAGGAACAACACAGTTTTCAAAACGTGTTTTTCAGCCCGAAATAAACGCGTTTTGTCAGCCCTTAGAATCGCTGTGTAACTGCCTGGCTCAGAAGAGCACACTGAGTCAGCCCTTAACCCCAGTGCTCAGAAATTGTCAAAACGTGTTTTTCAGCAGAAATAAACACGTTTTGGCAACTTTGGTCACCACCATGTAACTTATAGGGCAGGAACAACACAGTTTTCAAAACATGTTTTTCAGCCCGAAATAAACGCGTTTTGTCAGCCCTTAGAATCGCTGTGTAACTGCCTGGCTCAGAAGAGCACATTGAGTCAGCCCTTAACCCCAGTGCTCAGAAATTGTCAAAACGTGTTTTTCAGCAGAAATAAAGACGTTTTGGCAACTTTGGTAACCACCATGTAACTTTTAGGGCAGGAACAACACAGTTTTCAAAACGTGTTTTTCAGCCCGAAATAAACGCGTTTTGTCAGCCCTTAGAATCGCTGTGTAACTGCCTGGCTCAGAAGAGCACATTGAGTCAGCCCTTAACCCCAGTGTGCAGAAATTGTCAAAACGTGTTTTTCAGCAGAAATAAAGACGTTTTGGCAACTTTGGTCACCACCATGTAACTTATAGGGCAGGAACAGCACAGTTTTCAAAACGTGTTTTTCAGCCCGAAATAAACGCGTTTTGTCAGCCCTTAGAATCGCAGTGTAACTGCCTGGCTCAGAAGAGCACATTGAGTCAGCCCTTAACCCCAGTGTACAGAAATTGTCAAAACGTGTTTTTCAGCAGAAATAAACATGTTTTGGCAACTTTGGTAACCCCCATGTAACTTATAGGGTAGGAACAACACAGTTTTCAAAACGTGTTTTTCAGCCCGAAATAAACGCTTTTTCTCAGCCCTTAGATTCGCAGTGTAACTGCCTGGCTCAGAAGAGCACACTGAGTCAGCCCTTAACCCCAGTGCTCAGAAATTGTCAAAACGTGTTTTTCAGCAGAAATAAACATGTTTTGGCAACTTTGGTCACCACCATGTAACTTATAGGGCAGGAACAGCACAGTTTTCAAAACGTGTTTTTCAGCCCGAAATAAACGCTATTTCTCAGCCCTTAGATTCGCAGTGTAACTGCCTGGCTCAGAAGAGCACATTGAGTCAGCCCTTAACCCCACTGCTCAGAAATTGTCAAAACGTGTTTTTCAGCAGAAATAAAGACGTTTTGGCAACTTTGGTCACCACCATGTAACTTATAGGGCAGGAACAGCACAGTTTTCAAAACGTGTTTTTCAGCCCGAAATAAACGCGTTTTGTCAGCCCTTAGAATCGCAGTGTAACTGCCTGGCTCAGAAGAGCACATTGAGTCAGCCCTTAACCCCAGTGTACAGAAATTGTCAAAACGTGTTTTTCAGCAGAAATAAACATGTTTTGGCAACTTTGGTAACCCCCATGTAACTTATAGGGCAGGAACAACACAGTTTTCAAAACGTGTTTTTCGGCCCGAAATAAACGCGTTTTGTCAGCCCTTAGAATCGCTGTGTAACTGCCTGGCTCAGAAGAGCACATTGAGTCAGCCCTTAACCCCAGTGTACAGAAATTGTCAAAACGTGTTTTTCAGCTGAAATAAACATGTTTTGGCAACTTTGGTAACCCCCATGTAACTTATAGGGTAGGAACAACACAGTTTTCAAAACGTGTTTTTCAGCCCGAAATAAACGCTTTTTCTCAGCCCTTAGATTCGCAGTGTAACTGCCTGGCTCAGAAGAGCAGATTGAGTCAGCCCTTAACCCCAGTGCTCAGAAATTGTCAAAACGTGTTTTTCAGCAGAAATAAAGACGTTTTGGCAACTTTGGTCACCACCATGTAACTTATAGGGCAGGAACAGCACAGTTTTCAAAACGTGTTTTTCAGCCCGAAATAAACGCGTTTTGTCAGCCCTTAGAATCGCTGTGTAACTGCCTGGCTCAGAAGAGCACATTGAGTCAGCCCTTAACCCCAGTGTACAGAAATTGTCAAAACGTGTTTTTCAGCAGAAATAAACATGTTTTGGCAACTTTGGTAACCCCCATGTAACTTATAGGGTAGGAACAACACAGTTTTCAAAACGTGTTTTTCAGCCCGAAATAAACGCTTTTTCTCAGCCCTTAGATTCGCAGTGTAACTGCCTGGCTCAGAAGAGCACATTGAGTCAGCCCTTAACCCCAGTGCTCAGAAATTGTCAAAACGTGTTTTTCAGCAGAAATAAAGACGTTTTGGCAACTTTGGTCACCACCATGTAACTTATAGGGCAGGAACAGCACAGTTTTCAAAACGTGTTTTTCAGCCCGAAATAAACGCTTTTTCTCAGCCCTTAGATTCGCAGTGTAACTGCCTGGCTCAGAAGAGCACATTGAGTCAGCCCTTAACCCCAGTGCTCAGAAATTGTCAAAACGTGTTTTTCAGCAGAAATAAAGACGTTTTGGCAACTTTGGTCACCACCATGTAACTTATAGGGCAGGAACAGCACAGTTTTCAAAACGTGTTTTTCAGCCCGAAATAAACGCGTTTTGTCAGCCCTTAGAATCGCAGTGTAACTGCCTGGCTCAGAAGAGCACATTGAGTCAGCCCTTAACCCCAGTGTACAGAAATTGTCAAAACGTGTTTTTCAGCAGAAATAAACATGTTTTGGCAACTTTGGTAACCCCCATGTAACTTATAGGGCAGGAACAACACAGTTTTCAAAACGTGTTTTTCGGCCCGAAATAAACGCGTTTTGTCAGCCCTTAGAATCGCTGTGTAACTGCCTGGCTCAGAAGAGCACATTGAGTCAGCCCTTAACCCCAGTGTACAGAAATTGTCAAAACGTGTTTTTCAGCTGAAATAAACATGTTTTGGCAACTTTGGTAACCCCCATGTAACTTATAGGGTAGGAACAACACAGTTTTCAAAACGTGTTTTTCAGCCCGAAATAAACGCTTTTTCTCAGCCCTTAGATTCGCAGTGTAACTGCCTGGCTCAGAAGAGCAGATTGAGTCAGCCCTTAACCCCAGTGCTCAGAAATTGTCAAAAAGTGTTTTTCAGCAGAAATAAAGACGTTTTGGCAACTTTGGTCACCACCATGTAACTTATAGGGCAGGAACAACACAGTTTTCAAAACGTGTTTTTCAGCCCGAAATAAACGCGTTTTGTCAGCCTTTAGAATTGCTGTGTAACTGCCTGGCTCAGAAGAGCACATTGAGTCAGCCCTTAACCCCAGTGTACAGAAATTGTCAAAACGTGTTTTTCAGCAGAAATAAACATGTTTTGGCAACTTTGGTAACCCCCGTGTAACTTATAGGGCAGGAACAACACAGTTTTCAAAACGTGTTTTTCAGCCCGAAATAAACGCTTTTTCTCAGCCCTTAGATTCGCAGTGTAACTGCCTGGCTCAGAAGAGCACATTGAGTCAGCCCTTAACCCCAGTGCTCAGAAATTGTCAAAACGTGTTTTTCAGCAGAAATAAACATGTTTTGGCAACTTTGGTAACCCCCATGTAACTTATAGGGTAGGAACAACACAGTTTTCAAAACGTGTTTTTCAGCCCGAAATAAACGCTTTTTCTCAGCCCTTAGATTCGCAGTGTAACTGCCTGGCTCAGAAGAGCACATTGAGTCAGCCCTTAACCCCAGTGCTCAGAAATTGTCAAAACGTGTTTTTCAGCAGAAATAAAGACGTTTTGGCAACTTTGGTCACCACCATGTAACTTATAGGGCAGGAACAGCACAGTTTTCAAAACGTGTTTTTCAGCCCGAAATAAACGCGTTTTGTCAGCCCTTAGAATCGCAGTGTAACTGCCTGGCTCAGAAGAGCACATTGAGTCAGCCCTTAACCCCAGTGTACAGAAATTGTCAAAACGTGTTTTTCAGCAGAAATAAACATGTTTTGGCAACTTTGGTAACCCCCATGTAACTTATAGGGTAGGAACAACACAGTTTTCAAAACGTGTTTTTCAGCCCGAAATAAACGCTTTTTCTCAGCCCTTAGATTCGCAGTGTAACTGCCTGGCTCAGAAGAGCACATTGAGTCAGCCCTTAACCCCAGTGCTCAGAAATTGTCAAAACGTGTTTTTCAGCAGAAATAAAGACGTTTTGGCAACTTTGGTCACCACCATGTAACTTATAGGGCAGGAACAACACAGTTTTCAAAACGTGTTTTTCAGCCCGAAATAAACGCGTTTTGTCAGCCCTTAGAATCGCAGTGTAACTGCCTGGCTCAGAAGAGCACATTGAGTCAGCCCTTAACCCCAGTGTACAGAAATTGTCAAAACGTGTTTTTCAGCAGAAATAAACATGTTTTGGCAACTTTGGTAACCCCCGTGTAACTTATATGGCAGGAACAACACAGTTTTCAAAACGTGTTTTTCAGCCCGAAATAAACGCTTTTTCTCAGCCCTTAGATTCGCAGTGTAACTGCCTGGCTCAGAAGAGCACATTGAGTCAGCCCTTAACCCCAGTGCTCAGAAATTGTCAAAACGTGTTTTTCAGCAGAAATAAAGACGTTTTGGCAACTTTGGTCACCACCATGTAACTTATAGGGCAGGAACAGCACAGTTTTCAAAACGTGTTTTTCAGCCCGAAATAAACGCTTTTTCTCAGCCCTTAGATTCGCAGTGTAACTGCCTGGCTCAGAAGAGCACATTGAGTCAGCCCTTAACCCCAGTGCTCAGAAATTGTCAAATCGTGTTTTTCAGCAGAAATAAACACGTTTTGGCAACTTTGGTCACCACCATGTAACTTTTAGGGCAGGAACAACACAGTTTTCAAAACGTGTTTTTCAGCCCGAAATAAACGCGTTTTGTCAGCCCTTAGAATCGCTGTGTAACTGCCTGGCTCAGAAGAGCACATTGAGTCAGCCCTTAACCCCAGTGTACAGAAATTGTCAAAATGTGTTTTTCAGCAGAAATAAACATGTTTTGGCAACTTTGGTAACCCCCATGTAACTTATAGGGTAGGAACAACACAGTTTTCAAAACGTGTTTTTCAGCCCGAAATAAACGCTTTTTCTCAGCCCTTAGATTCGCAGTGTAACTGCCTGGCACAGAAGAGCACATTGAGTCAGCCCTTAACCCCAGTGCTCAGAAATTGTCAAAACGTGTTTTTCAGCAGAAATAAAGACGTTTTGGCAACTTTGGTCACCACCATGTAACTTATAGGGCAGGAACAGCACAGTTTTCAAAACGTGTTTTTCAGCCCGAAATAAACGCGTTTTGTCAGCCCTTAGAATCGCAGTGTAACTGCCTGGCTCAGAAGAGCACATTGAGTCAGCCCTTAACCCCAGTGTACAGAAATTGTCAAAACGTGTTTTTCAGCAGAAATAAACGTGTTTTGGCAACTTTGGTAACCCCCATGTAACTTATAGGGTAGGAACAACACAGTTTTCAAAACATGTTTTTCAGCCCGAAATAAACGCTTTTTCTCAGCCCTTAGATTCGCAGTGTAACTGTCTGGCTCAGAAGAGCACACTGAGTCAGCCCTTAACCCCAGTGCTCAGAAATTGTCAAAACGTGTTTTTCAGCAGAAATAAACATGTTTTGGCAACTTTGGTCACCACCATGTAACTTATAGGGCAGGAACAGCACAGTTTTCAAAACGTGTTTTTCAGCCCGAAATAAACGCGTTTTGTCAGCCCTTAGAATCGCAGTGTAACTGCCTGGCTCAGAAGAGCACATTGAGTCAGCCCTTAACCCCAGTGTACAGAAATTGTCAAAACGTGTTTTTCAGCAGAAATAAACATGTTTTGGCAACTTTGGTAACCCCCATGTAACTTATAGGGTAGGAACAACACAGTTTTCAAAACGTGTTTTTCAGCCCGAAATAAACGCTTTTTCTCAGCCCTTAGATTCGCAGTGTAACTGCCTGGCTCAGAAGAGCACATTGAGTCAGCCCTTAACCCCAGTGCTCAGAAATTGTCAAAACGTGTTTTTCAGCAGAAATAAAGACGTTTTGGCAACTTTGGTCACCACCATGTAACTTACAGGGCAGGAACAGCACAGTTTTCAAAACGTGTTTTTCAGCCCGAAATAAACGCTTTTTCTCAGCCCTTAGATTCGCAGTGTAACTGCCTGGCTCAGAAGAGCACATTGAGTCAGCCCTTAACCCCAGTGCTCAGAAATTGTCAAAACGTGTTTTTCAGCAGAAATAAAGACGTTTTGGCAACTTTGGTCACCACCATGTAACTTATAGGGCAGGAACAGCACAGTTTTCAAAACGTGTTTTTCAGCCCGAAATAAACGCGTTTTGTCAGCCCTTAGAATCGCAGTGTAACTGCCTGGCTCAGAAGAGCACATTGAATCAGCCCTTAACCCCAGTTTACAGAAATTGTCAAAACGTGTTTTTCAGCAGAAATAAACATGTTTTGGCAACTTTGGTAACCCCCATGTAACTTATAGGGTAGGAACAACACAGTTTTCAAAACGTGTTTTTCAGCCCGAAATAAACGCTTTTTCTCAGCCCTTAGATTCGCAGTGTAACTGCCTGGCTCAGAAGAGCACACTGAGTCAGCCCTTAACCCCAGTGCTCAGAAATTGTCAAAACGTGTTTTTCAGCAGAAATAAACATGTTTTGGCAACTTTGGTCACCACCATGTAACTTATAGGGCAGGAACAGCACAGTTTTCAAAACGTGTTTTTCAGCCCGAAATAAACGCGTTTTGTCAGCCCTTAGAATCGCAGTGTAACTGCCTGGCTCAGAAGAGCACATTGAGTCAGCCCTTAACCCCAGTGTACAGAAATTGTCAAAACGTGTTTTTCAGCAGAAATAAACATGTTTTGGCAACTTTGGTAACCCCCATGTAACTTATAGGGTAGGAACAACACAGTTTTCAAAACGTGTTTTTCAGCCCGAAATAAACGCTTTTTCTCAGCCCTTAGATTCGCAGTGTAACTGCCTGGCTCAGAAGAGCACACTGAGTCAGCCCTTAACCCCAGTGCTCAGAAATTGTCAAAACGTGTTTTTCAGCAGAAATAAACATGTTTTGGCAACTTTGGTCACCACCATGTAACTTATAGGGCAGGAACAACACAGTTTTCAAAACGTGTTTTTCAGCCCGAAATAAACGCGTTTTGTCAGCCCTTAGAATCGCTGTGTAACTGCCTGGCTCAGAAGAGCACATTGAGTCAGCCCTTAACCCCAGTGCTCAGAAATTGTCAAATCGTGTTTTTCAGCAGAAATAAACACGTTTTGGCAACTTTGGTCACCACCATGTAACTTTTAGGGCAGGAACAACACAGTTTTCAAAACGTGTTTTTCAGCCCGAAATAAACGCGTTTTGTCAGCCCTTAGAATCGCTGTGTAACTGCCTGGCTCAGAAGAGCACATTGAGTCAGCCCTTAACCCCAGTGTACAGAAATTGTCAAAATGTGTTTTTCAGCAGAAATAAACATGTTTTGGCAACTTTGGTAACCTCCATGTAACTTATAGGGTAGGAACAACACAGTTTTCAAAACGTGTTTTTCAGCCCGAAATAAACGCTTTTTCTCAGCCCTTAGATTCGCAGTGTAACTGCCTGGCACAGAAGAGCACATTGAGTCAGCCCTTAACCCCAGTGCTCAGAAATTGTCAAAACGTGTTTTTCAGCAGAAATAAAGACGTTTTGGCAACTTTGGTCACCACCATGTAACTTATAGGGCAGGAACAGCACAGTTTTCAAAACGTGTTTTTCAGCCCGAAATAAACGCGTTTTGTCAGCCCTTAGAATCGCTGTGTAACTGCCTGGCTCAGAAGAGCACATTGAGTCAGCCCTTAACCCCAGTGTACAGAAATTGTCAAAACGTGTTTTTCAGCAGAAATAAACATGTTTTGGCAACTTTGGTAACCCCCATGTAACTTATAGGGTAGGAACAACACAGTTTTCAAAACGTGTTTTTCAGCCCGAAATAAACGCTTTTTCTCAGCCCTTAGATTCGCAGTGTAACTGCCTGGCTCAGAAGAGCACATTGAGTCAGCCCTTAACCCCAGTGCTCAGAAATTGTCAAAACGTGTTTTTCAGCAGAAATAAAGACGTTTTGGCAACTTTGGTCACCACCATGGAACTAATAGGGCAGGAACAGCACAGTTTTCAAAACGTGTTTTTCAGCCCGAAATAAACGCGTTTTGTCAGCCCTTAGAATCGCAGTGTAACTGCCTGGCTCAGAAGAGCACATTGAGTCAGCCCTTAACCCCAGTGTACAGAAATTGTCAAAACGTGTTTTTCAGCAGAAATAAACGTGTTTTGGCAACTTTGGTAACCCCCATGTAACTTATAGGGTAGGAACAACACAGTTTTCAAAACGTGTTTTTCAGCCCGAAATAAACGCTTTTTCTCAGCCCTTAGATTCGCAGTGTAACTGCCTGGCTCAGAAGAGCACACTGAGTCAGCCCTTAACCCCAGTGCTCAGAAATTGTCAAAACGTGTTTTTCAGCAGAAATAAACATGTTTTGGCAACTTTGGTCACCACCATGTAACTTATAGGGCAGGAACAGCACAGTTTTCAAAACGTGTTTTTCAGCCCGAAATAAACGCGTTTTGTCAGCCCTTAGAATCGCAGTGTAACTGCCTGGCTCAGAAGAGCACATTGAGTCAGCCCTTAACCCCAGTGTACAGAAATTGTCAAAACGTGTTTTTCAGCAGAAATAAACATGTTTTGGCAACTTTGGTAACCCCCATGTAACTTATAGGGTAGGAACAACACAGTTTTCAAAACGTGTTTTTCAGCCCGAAATAAACGCTTTTTCTCAGCCCTTAGATTCGCAGTGTAACTGCCTGGCTCAGAAGAGCACACTGAGTCAGCCCTTAACCCCAGTGCTCAGAAATTGTCAAAACGTGTTTTTCAGCAGAAATAAACACGTTTTGGTAACTTTGGTCACCACCATGTAACTTATAGGGCAGGAACAACACAGTTTTCAAAACGTGTTTTTCAGCCCGAAATAAACGCGTTTTGTCAGCCCTTAGAATCGCTGTGTAACTGCCTGGCTCAGAAGAGCACACTGAGTCAGCCCTTAACCCCAGTGCTCAGAAATTGTCAAAACGTGTTTTTCAGCAGAAATAAACACGTTTTGGCAACTTTGGTCACCACCATGTAACTTATAGGGCAGGAACAACACAGTTTTCAAAACGTGTTTTTCAGCCCGAAATAAACGCGTTTTGTCAGCCCTTAGAATCGCTGTGTAACTGCCTGGCTCAGAAGAGCACATTGAGTCAGCCCTTAACCCCAGTGCTCAGAAATTGTCAAAACGTGTTTTTCAGCAGAAATAAAGACGTTTTGGCAACTTTGGTCACCACCATGTAACTTATAGGGCAGGAACAGCACAGTTTTCAAAACGTGTTTTTCAGCCCGAAATAAACGCGTTTTGTCAGCCCTTAGAATCGCTGTGTAACTGCCTGGCTCAGAAGAGCACATTGAGTCAGCCCTTAACCCCAGTGTGCAGAAATTGTCAAATCGTGTTTTTCAGCAGAAATAAACACGTTTTGGCAACTTTGGTAACCACCATGTAACTTTTAGGGCAGGAACAACACAGTTTTCAAAACGTGTTTTTCAGCCCGAAATAAACGCGTTTTGTCAGCCCTTAGAATCGCTGTGTAACTGCCTGGCTCAGAAGAGCACATTGAGTCAGCCCTTAACCCCAGTGTGCAGAAATTGTCAAAACGTGTTTTTCAGCAGAAATAAAGACGTTTTGGCAACTTTGGTCACCACCATGTAACTTATAGGGCAGGAACAGCACAGTTTTCAAAACGTGTTTTTCAGCCCGAAATAAACGCGTTTTGTCAGCCCTTAGAATCGCAGTGTAACTGCCTGGCTCAGAAGAGCACATTGAGTCAGCCCTTAACCCCAGTGTACAGAAATTGTCAAAACGTGTTTTTCAGCAGAAATAAACATGTTTTGGCAACTTTGGTAACCCCCATGTAACTTATAGGGTAGGAACAACACAGTTTTCAAAACGTGTTTTTCAGCCCGAAATAAACGCTTTTTCTCAGCCCTTAGATTCGCAGTGTAACTGCCTGGCTCAGAAGAGCACATTGAGTCAGCCCTTAACCCCAGTGCTCAGAAATTGTCAAAACGTGTTTTTCAGCAGAAATAAAGACGTTTTGGCAACTTTGGTCACCACCATGTAACTTATAGGGCAGGAACAACACAGTTTTCAAAACGTGTTTTTCAGCCCGAAATAAACGCGTTTTGTCAGCCCTTAGAATCGCAGTGTAACTGCCTGGCTCAGAAGAGCACATTGAGTCAGCCCTTAACCCCAGTGTACAGAAATTGTCAAAACGTGTTTTTCAGCAGAAATAAACATGTTTTGGCAACTTTGGTAACCCCCGTGTAACTTATATGGCAGGAACAACACAGTTTTCAAAACGTGTTTTTCAGCCCGAAATAAACGCTTTTTCTCAGCCCTTAGATTCGCAGTGTAACTGCCTGGCTCAGAAGAGCACATTGAGTCAGCCCTTAACCCCAGTGCTCAGAAATTGTCAAAACGTGTTTTTCAGCAGAAATAAAGACGTTTTGGCAACTTTGGTCACCACCATGTAACTTATAGGGCAGGAACAGCACAGTTTTCAAAACGTGTTTTTCAGCCCGAAATAAACGCTTTTTCTCAGCCCTTAGATTCGCAGTGTAACTGCCTGGCTCAGAAGAGCACATTGAGTCAGCCCTTAACCCCAGTGCTCAGAAATTGTCAAATCGTGTTTTTCAGCAGAAATAAACACGTTTTGGCAACTTTGGTCACCACCATGTAACTTTTAGGGCAGGAACAACACAGTTTTCAAAACGTGTTTTTCAGCCCGAAATAAACGCGTTTTGTCAGCCCTTAGAATCGCTGTGTAACTGCCTGGCTCAGAAGAGCACATTGAGTCAGCCCTTAACCCCAGTGTACAGAAATTGTCAAAATGTGTTTTTCAGCAGAAATAAACATGTTTTGGCAACTTTGGTAACCCCCATGTAACTTATAGGGTAGGAACAACACAGTTTTCAAAACGTGTTTTTCAGCCCGAAATAAACGCTTTTTCTCAGCCCTTAGATTCGCAGTGTAACTGCCTGGCACAGAAGAGCACATTGAGTCAGCCCTTAACCCCAGTGCTCAGAAATTGTCAAAACGTGTTTTTCAGCAGAAATAAAGACGTTTTGGCAACTTTGGTCACCACCATGTAACTTATAGGGCAGGAACAGCACAGTTTTCAAAACGTGTTTTTCAGCCCGAAATAAACGCGTTTTGTCAGCCCTTAGAATCGCAGTGTAACTGCCTGGCTCAGAAGAGCACATTGAGTCAGCCCTTAACCCCAGTGTACAGAAATTGTCAAAACGTGTTTTTCAGCAGAAATAAACGTGTTTTGGCAACTTTGGTAACCCCCATGTAACTTATAGGGTAGGAACAACACAGTTTTCAAAACATGTTTTTCAGCCCGAAATAAACGCTTTTTCTCAGCCCTTAGATTCGCAGTGTAACTGTCTGGCTCAGAAGAGCACACTGAGTCAGCCCTTAACCCCAGTGCTCAGAAATTGTCAAAACGTGTTTTTCAGCAGAAATAAACATGTTTTGGCAACTTTGGTCACCACCATGTAACTTATAGGGCAGGAACAGCACAGTTTTCAAAACGTGTTTTTCAGCCCGAAATAAACGCGTTTTGTCAGCCCTTAGAATCGCAGTGTAACTGCCTGGCTCAGAAGAGCACATTGAGTCAGCCCTTAACCCCAGTGTACAGAAATTGTCAAAACGTGTTTTTCAGCAGAAATAAACATGTTTTGGCAACTTTGGTAACCCCCATGTAACTTATAGGGTAGGAACAACACAGTTTTCAAAACGTGTTTTTCAGCCCGAAATAAACGCTTTTTCTCAGCCCTTAGATTCGCAGTGTAACTGCCTGGCTCAGAAGAGCACATTGAGTCAGCCCTTAACCCCAGTGCTCAGAAATTGTCAAAACGTGTTTTTCAGCAGAAATAAAGACGTTTTGGCAACTTTGGTCACCACCATGTAACTTACAGGGCAGGAACAGCACAGTTTTCAAAACGTGTTTTTCAGCCCGAAATAAACGCTTTTTCTCAGCCCTTAGATTCGCAGTGTAACTGCCTGGCTCAGAAGAGCACATTGAGTCAGCCCTTAACCCCAGTGCTCAGAAATTGTCAAAACGTGTTTTTCAGCAGAAATAAAGACGTTTTGGCAACTTTGGTCACCACCATGTAACTTATAGGGCAGGAACAGCACAGTTTTCAAAACGTGTTTTTCAGCCCGAAATAAACGCGTTTTGTCAGCCCTTAGAATCGCAGTGTAACTGCCTGGCTCAGAAGAGCACATTGAATCAGCCCTTAACCCCAGTTTACAGAAATTGTCAAAACGTGTTTTTCAGCAGAAATAAACATGTTTTGGCAACTTTGGTAACCCCCATGTAACTTATAGGGTAGGAACAACACAGTTTTCAAAACGTGTTTTTCAGCCCGAAATAAACGCTTTTTCTCAGCCCTTAGATTCGCAGTGTAACTGCCTGGCTCAGAAGAGCACACTGAGTCAGCCCTTAACCCCAGTGCTCAGAAATTGTCAAAACGTGTTTTTCAGCAGAAATAAACATGTTTTGGCAACTTTGGTCACCACCATGTAACTTATAGGGCAGGAACAGCACAGTTTTCAAAACGTGTTTTTCAGCCCGAAATAAACGCGTTTTGTCAGCCCTTAGAATCGCAGTGTAACTGCCTGGCTCAGAAGAGCACATTGAGTCAGCCCTTAACCCCAGTGTACAGAAATTGTCAAAACGTGTTTTTCAGCAGAAATAAACATGTTTTGGCAACTTTGGTAACCCCCATGTAACTTATAGGGTAGGAACAACACAGTTTTCAAAACGTGTTTTTCAGCCCGAAATAAACGCTTTTTCTCAGCCCTTAGATTCGCAGTGTAACTGCCTGGCTCAGAAGAGCACACTGAGTCAGCCCTTAACCCCAGTGCTCAGAAATTGTCAAAACGTGTTTTTCAGCAGAAATAAACATGTTTTGGCAACTTTGGTCACCACCATGTAACTTATAGGGCAGGAACAACACAGTTTTCAAAACGTGTTTTTCAGCCCGAAATAAACGCGTTTTGTCAGCCCTTAGAATCGCTGTGTAACTGCCTGGCTCAGAAGAGCACATTGAGTCAGCCCTTAACCCCAGTGCTCAGAAATTGTCAAATCGTGTTTTTCAGCAGAAATAAACACGTTTTGGCAACTTTGGTCACCACCATGTAACTTTTAGGGCAGGAACAACACAGTTTTCAAAACGTGTTTTTCAGCCCGAAATAAACGCGTTTTGTCAGCCCTTAGAATCGCTGTGTAACTGCCTGGCTCAGAAGAGCACATTGAGTCAGCCCTTAACCCCAGTGTACAGAAATTGTCAAAACGTGTTTTTCAGCAGAAATAAACATGTTTTGGCAACTTTGGTAACCCCCATGTAACTTATAGGGTAGGAACAACACAGTTTTCAAAACGTGTTTTTCAGCCCGAAATAAACGCTTTTTCTCAGCCCTTAGATTCGCAGTGTAACTGCCTGGCTCAGAAGAGCACATTGAGTCAGCCCTTAACCCCAGTGCTCAGAAATTGTCAAAACGTGTTTTTCAGCAGAAATAAAGACGTTTTGGCAACTTTGGTCACCACCATGGAACTAATAGGGCAGGAACAGCACAGTTTTCAAAACGTGTTTTTCAGCCCGAAATAAACGCGTTTTGTCAGCCCTTAGAATCGCAGTGTAACTGCCTGGCTCAGAAGAGCACATTGAGTCAGCCCTTAACCCCAGTGTACAGAAATTGTCAAAACGTGTTTTTCAGCAGAAATAAACATGTTTTGGCAACTTTGGTAACCCCCATGTAACTTATAGGGTAGGAACAACACAGTTTTCAAAACGTGTTTTTCAGCCCGAAATAAACGCTTTTTCTCAGCCCTTAGATTCGCAGTGTAACTGCCTGGCTCAGAAGAGCACACTGAGTCAGCCCTTAACCCCAGTGCTCAGAAATTGTCAAAACGTGTTTTTCAGCAGAAATAAACATGTTTTGGCAACTTTGGTCACCACCATGTAACTTATAGGGCAGGAACAGCACAGTTTTCAAAACGTGTTTTTCAGCCCGAAATAAACGCGTTTTGTCAGCCCTTAGAATCGCAGTGTAACTGCCTGGCTCAGAAGAGCACATTGAGTCAGCCCTTAACCCCAGTGTACAGAAATTGTCAAAACGTGTTTTTCAGCAGAAATAAACATGTTTTGGCAACTTTGGTAACCCCCATGTAACTTATAGGGTAGGAACAACACAGTTTTCAAAACGTGTTTTTCAGCCCGAAATAAACGCTTTTTCTCAGCCCTTAGATTCGCAGTGTAACTGCCTGGCTCAGAAGAGCACACTGAGTCAGCCCTTAACCCCAGTGCTCAGAAATTGTCAAAACGTGTTTTTCAGCAGAAATAAACACGTTTTGGTAACTTTGGTCACCACCATGTAACTTATAGGGCAGGAACAACACAGTTTTCAAAACGTGTTTTTCAGCCCGAAATAAACGCGTTTTGTCAGCCCTTAGAATCGCTGTGTAACTGCCTGGCTCAGAAGAGCACACTGAGTCAGCCCTTAACCCCAGTGCTCAGAAATTGTCAAAACGTGTTTTTCAGCAGAAATAAACACGTTTTGGCAACTTTGGTCACCACCATGTAACTTATAGGGCAGGAACAACACAGTTTTCAAAACGTGTTTTTCAGCCCGAAATAAACGCGTTTTGTCAGCCCTTAGAATCGCTGTGTAACTGCCTGGCTCAGAAGAGCACATTGAGTCAGCCCTTAACCCCAGTGCTCAGAAATTGTCAAAACGTGTTTTTCAGCAGAAATAAAGACGTTTTGGCAACTTTGGTCACCACCATGTAACTTATAGGGCAGGAACAGCACAGTTTTCAAAACGTGTTTTTCAGCCCGAAATAAACGCGTTTTGTCAGCCCTTAGAATCGCTGTGTAACTGCCTGGCTCAGAAGAGCACATTGAGTCAGCCCTTAACCCCAGTGTGCAGAAATTGTCAAATCGTGTTTTTCAGCAGAAATAAACACGTTTTGGCAACTTTGGTAACCACCATGTAACTTTTAGGGCAGGAACAACACAGTTTTCAAAACGTGTTTTTCAGCCCGAAATAAACGCGTTTTGTCAGCCCTTAGAATCGCTGTGTAACTGCCTGGCTCAGAAGAGCACATTGAGTCAGCCCTTAACCCCAGTGTGCAGAAATTGTCAAAACGTGTTTTTCAGCAGAAATAAAGACGTTTTGGCAACTTTGGTCACCACCATGTAACTTATAGGGCAGGAACAGCACAGTTTTCAAAACGTGTTTTTCAGCCCGAAATAAACGCGTTTTGTCAGCCCTTAGAATCGCAGTGTAACTGCCTGGCTCAGAAGAGCACATTGAGTCAGCCCTTAACCCCAGTGTACAGAAATTGTCAAAACGTGTTTTTCAGCAGAAATAAACATGTTTTGGCAACTTTGGTAACCCCCATGTAACTTATAGGGTAGGAACAACACAGTTTTCAAAACGTGTTTTTCAGCCCGAAATAAACGCTTTTTCTCAGCCCTTAGATTCGCAGTGTAACTGCCTGGCTCAGAAGAGCACATTGAGTCAGCCCTTAACCCCAGTGCTCAGAAATTGTCAAAACGTGTTTTTCAGCAGAAATAAAGACGTTTTGGCAACTTTGGTCACCACCATGTAACTTATAGGGCAGGAACAACACAGTTTTCAAAACGTGTTTTTCAGCCCGAAATAAACGCGTTTTGTCAGCCTTTAGAATTGCTGTGTAACTGCCTGGCTCAGAAGAGCACATTGAGTCAGCCCTTAACCCCAGTGTACAGAAATTGTCAAAACGTGTTTTTCAGCAGAAATAAACATGTTTTGGCAACTTTGGTAACCCCCGTGTAACTTATAGGGCAGGAACAACACAGTTTTCAAAACGTGTTTTTCAGCCCGAAATAAACGCTTTTTCTCAGCCCTTAGATTCGCAGTGTAACTGCCTGGCTCAGAAGAGCACATTGAGTCAGCCCTTAACCCCAGTGCTCAGAAATTGTCAAAACGTGTTTTTCAGCAGAAATAAAGACGTTTTGGCAACTTTGGTCACCACCATGTAACTTATAGGGCAGGAACAGCACAGTTTTCAAAACGTGTTTTTCAGCCCGAAATAAACGCTTTTTCTCAGCCCTTAGATTCGCAGTGTAACTGCCTGGCTCAGAAGAGCACATTGAGTCAGCCCTTAACCCCAGTGCTCAGAAATTGTCAAATCGTGTTTTTCAGCAGAAATAAACACGTTTTGGCAACTTTGGTCACCACCATGTAACTTTTAGGGCAGGAACAACACAGTTTTCAAAACGTGTTTTTCAGCCCGAAATAAACGCGTTTTGTCAGCCCTTAGAATCGCTGTGTAACTGCCTGGCTCAGAAGAGCACATTGAGTCAGCCCTTAACCCCAGTGTACAGAAATTGTCAAAATGTGTTTTTCAGCAGAAATAAACATGTTTTGGCAACTTTGGTAACCCCCATGTAACTTATAGGGTAGGAACAACACAGTTTTCAAAACGTGTTTTTCAGCCCGAAATAAACGCTTTTTCTCAGCCCTTAGATTCGCAGTGTAACTGCCTGGCACAGAAGAGCACATTGAGTCAGCCCTTAACCCCAGTGCTCAGAAATTGTCAAAACGTGTTTTTCAGCAGAAATAAAGACGTTTTGGCAACTTTGGTCACCACCATGTAACTTATAGGGCAGGAACAGCACAGTTTTCAAAACGTGTTTTTCAGCCCGAAATAAACGCGTTTTGTCAGCCCTTAGAATCGCTGTGTAACTGCCTGGCTCAGAAGAGCACATTGAGTCAGCCCTTAACCCCAGTGTACAGAAATTGTCAAAACGTGTTTTTCAGCAGAAATAAACATGTTTTGGCAACTTTGGTAACCCCCATGTAACTTATAGGGTAGGAACAACACAGTTTTCAAAACGTGTTTTTCAGCCCGAAATAAACGCTTTTTCTCAGCCCTTAGATTCGCAGTGTAACTGCCTGGCTCAGAAGAGCACATTGAGTCAGCCCTTAACCCCAGTGCTCAGAAATTGTCAAAACGTGTTTTTCAGCAGAAATAAGATCGTTTTGGCAACTTTGGTCACCACCATGTAACTTATAGGGCAGGAACAGCACAGTTTTCAAAACGTGTTTTTCAGCCCGAAATAAACGCGTTTTGTCAGCCCTTAGAATCGCAGTGTAACTGCCTGGCTCAGAAGAGCACATTGAGTCAGCCCTTAACCCCAGTGTACAGAAATTGTCAAAACGTGTTTTTCAGCAGAAATAAACATGTTTTGGCAACTTTGGTAACCCCCATGTAACTTATAGGGTAGGAACAACACAGTTTTCAAAACGTGTTTTTCAGCCCGAAATAAACGCTTTTTCTCAGCCCTTAGATTCGCAGTGTAACTGCCTGGCTCAGAAGAGCACACTGAGTCAGCCCTTAACCCCAGTGCTCAGAAATTGTCAAAACGTGTTTTTCAGCAGAAATAAACATGTTTTGGCAACTTTGGTCACCACCATGTAACTTATAGGGCAGGAACAGCACAGTTTTCAAAACGTGTTTTTCAGCCCGAAATAAACGCTTTTTCTCAGCCCTTAGATTCGCAGTGTAACTGCCTGGCTCAGAAGAGCACATTGAGTCAGCCCTTAACCCCAGTGCTCAGAAATTGTCAAAACGTGTTTTTCAGCAGAAATAAACACGTTTTGGCAACTTTGGTCACCACCATGTAACTTTTAGGGCAGGAACAACACAGTTTTCAAAACGTGTTTTTCAGCCCGAAATAAACGCGTTTTGTCAGCCCTTAGAATCGCTGTGTAACTGCCTGGCTCAGAAGAGCACATTGAGTCAGCCCTTAACCCCAGTGTACAGAAATTGTCAAAATGTGTTTTTCAGCAGAAATAAACATGTTTTGGCAACTTTGGTAACCTCCATGTAACTTATAGGGCAGGAACAGCACAGTTTTCAAAACGTGTTTTTCAGCCCGAAATAAACGCGTTTTGTCAGCCCTTAGAATCGCTGTGTAACTGCCTGGCTCAGAAGAGCACACTGAGTCAGCCCTTAACCCCAGTGCTCAGAAATTGTCAAATCGTGTTTTTCAGCAGAAATAAACACGTTTTGGCAACTTTGGTCACCACCATGTAACTTTTAGGGCAGGAACAACACAGTTTTCAAAACGTGTTTTTCAGCCCGAAATAAACGCGTTTTGTCAGCCCTTAGAATCGCTGTGTAACTGCCTGGCTCAGAAGAGCACATTGAGTCAGCCCTTAACCCCAGTGTACAGAAATTGTCAAAATGTGTTTTTCAGCAGAAATAAACATGTTTTGGCAACTTTGGTAACCTCCATGTAACTTATAGGGTAGGAACAACACAGTTTTCAAAACGTGTTTTTCAGCCCGAAATAAACGCTTTTTCTCAGCCCTTAGATTCGCAGTGTAACTGCCTGGCACAGAAGAGCACATTGAGTCAGCCCTTAACCCCAGTGCTCAGAAATTGTCAAAACGTGTTTTTCAGCAGAAATAAAGACGTTTTGGCAACTTTGGTCACCACCATGTAACTTATAGGGCAGGAACAGCACAGTTTTCAAAACGTGTTTTTCAGCCCGAAATAAACGCGTTTTGTCAGCCTTTAGAATCGCTGTGTAACTGCCTGGCTCAGAAGAGCACATTGAGTCAGCCCTTAACCCCAGTGTACAGAAATTGTCAAAACGTGTTTTTCAGCAGAAATAAACATGTTTTGGCAACTTTGGTAACCCCCATGTAACTTATAGGGTAGGAACAACACAGTTTTCAAAACGTGTTTTTCAGCCCGAAATAAACGCTTTTTCTCAGCCCTTAGATTCGCAGTGTAACTGCCTGGCTCAGAAGAGCACATTGAGTCAGCCCTTAACCCCAGTGCTCAGAAATTTTCAAAACGTGTTTTTCAGCAGAAATAAAGACGTTTTGGCAACTTTGGTCACCACCATGTAACTTATAGGGCAGGAACAGCACAGTTTTCAAAACGTGTTTTTCAGCCCGAAATAAACGCGTTTTGTCAGCCCTTAGAATCGCAGTGTAACTGCCTGGCTCAGAAGAGCACATTGAGTCAGCCCTTAACCCCAGTGTACAGAAATTGTCAAAACGTGTTTTTCAGCAGAAATAAACATGTTTTGGCAACATTGGTAACCCCCATGTAACTTATAGGGTAGGAACAACACAGTTTTCAAAACGTGTTTTTCAGCCCGAAATAAACGCTTTTTCTCAGCCCTTAGATTCGCAGTGTAACTGCCTGGCTCAGAAGAGCACACTGAGTCAGCCCTTAACCCCAGTGCTCAGAAATTGTCAAAACGTGTTTTTCAGCAGAAATAAACATGTTTTGGCAACTTTGGTCACCACCATGTAACTTATAGGGCAGGAACAGCACAGTTTTCAAAACGTGTTTTTCAGCCCGAAATAAACGCGTTTTGTCAGCCCTTAGAATCGCAGTGTAACTGCCTGGCTCAGAAGAGCACATTGAGTCAGCCCTTAACCCCAGTGTACAGAAATTGTCAAAACGTGTTTTTCAGCAGAAATAAACATGTTTTGGCAACTTTGGTAACCCCCATGTAACTTATAGGGTAGGAACAACACAGTTTTCAAAACGTGTTTTTCAGCCCGAAATAAACGCTTTTTCTCAGCCCTTAGATTCGCAGTGTAACTGCCTGGCTCAGAAGAGCACACTGAGTCAGCCCTTAACCCCAGTGCTCAGAAATTGTCAAAACGTGTTTTTCAGCAGAAATAAACACGTTTTGGTAACTTTGGTCACCACCATGTAACTTATAGGGCAGGAACAACACAGTTTTCAAAACGTGTTTTTCAGCCCGAATAAACGCGTTTTGTCAGCCCTTAGAATCGCTGTGTAACTGCCTGGCTCAGAAGAGCACACTGAGTCAGCCCTTAACCCCAGTGCTCAGAAATTGTCAAAACGTGTTTTTCAGCAGAAATAAACACGTTTTGGCAACTTTGGTCACCACCATGTAACTTATAGGGCAGGAACAACACAGTTTTCAAAACGTGTTTTTCAGCCCGAAATAAACGCGTTTTGTCAGCCCTTAGAATCGCTGTGTAACTGCCTGGCTCAGAAGAGCACATTGAGTCAGCCCTTAACCCCAGTGCTCAGAAATTGTCAAAACGTGTTTTTCAGCAGAAATAAAGACGTTTTGGCAACTTTGGTCACCACCATGTAACTTATAGGGCAGGAACAGCACAGTTTTCAAAACGTGTTTTTCAGCCCGAAATAAACGCGTTTTGTCAGCCCTTAGAATCGCTGTGTAACTGCCTGGCTCAGAAGAGCACATTGAGTCAGCCCTTAACCCCAGTGTGCAGAAATTGTCAAATCGTGTTTTTCAGCAGAAATAAACACGTTTTGGCAACTTTGGTAACCACCATGTAACTTTTAGGGCAGGAACAACACAGTTTTCAAAACGTGTTTTTCAGCCCGAAATAAACGCGTTTTGTCAGCCCTTAGAATCGCTGTGTAACTGCCTGGCTCAGAAGAGCACATTGAGTCAGCCCTTAACCCCAGTGTGCAGAAATTGTCAAAACGTGTTTTTCAGCAGAAATAAAGACGTTTTGGCAACTTTGGTCACCACCATGTAACTTATAGGGCAGGAACAGCACAGTTTTCAAAACGTGTTTTTCAGCCCGAAATAAACGCGTTTTGTCAGCCCTTAGAATCGCAGTGTAACTGCCTGGCTCAGAAGAGCACATTGAGTCAGCCCTTAACCCCAGTGTACAGAAATTGTCAAAACGTGTTTTTCAGCAGAAATAAACATGTTTTGGCAACTTTGGTAACCCCCATGTAACTTATAGGGTAGGAACAACACAGTTTTCAAAACGTGTTTTTCAGCCCGAAATAAACGCTTTTTCTCAGCCCTTAGATTCGCAGTGTAACTGCCTGGCTCAGAAGAGCACACTGAGTCAGCCCTTAACCCCAGTGCTCAGAAATTGTCAAAACGTGTTTTTCAGCAGAAATAAACATGTTTTGGCAACTTTGGTCACCACCATGTAACTTATAGGGCAGGAACAGCACAGTTTTCAAAACGTGTTTTTCAGCCCGAAATAAACGCTTTTTCTCAGCCCTTAGATTCGCAGTGTAACTGCCTGGCTCAGAAGAGCACATTGAGTCAGCCCTTAACCCCAGTGCTCAGAAATTGTCAAAACGTGTTTTTCAGCAGAAATAAAGACGTTTTGGCAACTTTGGTCACCACCATGTAACTTATAGGGCAGGAACAGCACAGTTTTCAAAACGTGTTTTTCAGCCCGAAATAAACGCGTTTTGTCAGCCCTTAGAATCGCAGTGTAACTGCCTGGCTCAGAAGAGCACATTGATTCAGCCCTTAACCCCAGTGTACAGAAATTGTCAAAACGTGTTTTTCAGCAGAAATAAACATGTTTTGGCAACTTTGGTAACCCCCATGTAACTTATAGGGCAGGAACAACACAGTTTTCAAAACGTGTTTTTCAGCCCGAAATAAACGCTTTTTCTCAGCCCTTAGATTCGCAGTGTAACTGCCTGGCTCAGAAGAGCAGATTGAGTCAGCCCTTAACCCCAGTGCTCAGAAATTGTCAAAACGTGTTTTTCAGCAGAAATAAAGACGTTTTGGCAACTTTGGTCACCACCATGTAACTTATAGGGCAGGAACAACACAGTTTTCAAAACGTGTTTTTCAGCCCGAAATAAACGCGTTTTGTCAGCCTTTAGAATTGCTGTGTAACTGCCTGGCTCAGAAGAGCACATTGAGTCAGCCCTTAACCCCAGTGTACAGAAATTGTCAAAACGTGTTTTTCAGCAGAAATAAACATGTTTTGGCAACTTTGGTAACCCCCGTGTAACTTATAGGGCAGGAACAACACAGTTTTCAAAACGTGTTTTTCAGCCCGAAATAAACGCTTTTTCTCAGCCCTTAGATTCGCAGTGTAACTGCCTGGCTCAGAAGAGCACATTGAGTCAGCCCTTAACCCCAGTGCTCAGAAATTGTCAAAACGTGTTTTTCAGCAGAAATAAAGACGTTTTGGCAACTTTGGTCACCACCATGTAACTTATAGGGCAGGAACAGCACAGTTTTCAAAACGTGTTTTTCAGCCCGAAATAAACGCTTTTTCTCAGCCCTTAGATTCGCAGTGTAACTGCCTGGCTCAGAAGAGCACATTGAGTCAGCCCTTAACCCCAGTGTACAGAAATTGTCAAAACGTGTTTTTCAGCAGAAATAAACATGTTTTGGCAACTTTGGTAACCCCCATGTAACTTATAGGGTAGGAACAACACAGTTTTCAAAACGTGTTTTTCAGCCCGAAATAAACGCTTTTTCTCAGCCCTTAGATTCGCAGTGTAACTGCCTGGCTCAGAAGAGCACACTGAGTCAGCCCTTAACCCCAGTGCTCAGAAATTGTCAAAACGTGTTTTTCAGCAGAAATAAACACGTTTTGGCAACTTTGGTCACCACCATGTAACTTATAGGGCAGGAACAACACAGTTTTCAAAACGTGTTTTTCAGCCCGAAATAAACGCGTTTTGTCAGCCCTTAGAATCGCTGTGTAACTGCCTGGCTCAGAAGAGCACATTGAGTCAGCCCTTAACCCCAGTGCTCAGAAATTGTCAAAACGTGTTTTTCAGCAGAAATAAAGACGTTTTGGCAACTTTGGTCACCACCATGTAACTTATAGGGCAGGAACAGCACAGTTTTCAAAACGTGTTTTTCAGCCCGAAATAAACGCGTTTTGTCAGCCCTTAGAATCGCTGTGTAACTGCCTGGCTCAGAAGAGCACATTGAGTCAGCCCTTAACCCCAGTGTGCAGAAATTGTCAAATCGTGTTTTTCAGCAGAATTAAACACGTTTTGGCAACTTTGGTAACCACCATGTAACTTTTAGGGCAGGAACAACACAGTTTTCAAAACGTGTTTTTCAGCCCGAAATAAACGCGTTTTGTCAGCCCTTAGAATCGCTGTGTAACTGCCTGGCTCAGAAGAGCACATTGAGTCAGCCCTTAACCCCAGTGTGCAGAAATTGTCAAAACGTGTTTTTCAGCAGAAATAAAGACGTTTTGGCAACTTTGGTCACCACCATGTAACTTATAGGGCAGGAACAGCACAGTTTTCAAAACGTGTTTTTCAGCCCGAAATAAACGCGTTTTGTCAGCCCTTAGAATCGCAGTGTAACTGCCTGGCTCAGAAGAGCACATTGAGTCAGCCCTTAACCCCAGTGTACAGAAATTGTCAAAACGTGTTTTTCAGCAGAAATAAACATGTTTTGGCAACTTTGGTAACCCCCATGTAACTTATAGGGTAGGAACAACACAGTTTTCAAAACGTGTTTTTCAGCCCGAAATAAACGCTTTTTCTCAGCCCTTAGATTCGCAGTGTAACTGCCTGGCTCAGAAGAGCACACTGAGTCAGCCCTTAACCCCAGTGCTCAGAAATTGTCAAAACGTGTTTTTCAGCAGAAATAAACATGTTTTGGCAACTTTGGTCACCACCATGTAACTTATAGGGCAGGAACAGCACAGTTTTCAAAACGTGTTTTTCAGCCCGAAATAAACGCTTTTTCTCAGCCCTTAGATTCGCAGTGTAACTGCCTGGCTCAGAAGAGCACATTGAGTCAGCCCTTAACCCCAGTGCTCAGAAATTGTCAAAACGTGTTTTTCAGCAGAAATAAAGACGTTTTGGCAACTTTGGTCACCACCATGTAACTTATAGGGCAGGAACAGCACAGTTTTCAAAACGTGTTTTTCAGCCCGAAATAAACGCGTTTTGTCAGCCCTTAGAATCGCAGTGTAACTGCCTGGCTCAGAAGAGCACATTGAGTCAGCCCTTAACCCCAGTGTACAGAAATTGTCAAAACGTGTTTTTCAGCAGAAATAAACATGTTTTGGCAACTTTGGTAACCCCCATGTAACTTATAGGGCAGGAACAACACAGTTTTCAAAACGTGTTTTTCAGCCCGAAATAAACGCTTTTTCTCAGCCCTTAGATTCGCAGTGTAACTGCCTGGCTCAGAAGAGCACACTGAGTCAGCCCTTAACCCCAGTGCTCAGAAATTGTCAAAACGTGTTTTTCAGCAGAAATAAACATGTTTTGGCAACTTTGGTCACCACCATGTAACTTATAGGGCAGGAACAGCACAGTTTTCAAAACGTGTTTTTCAGCCCGAAATAAACGCGTTTTGTCAGCCCTTAGAATCGCAGTGTAACTGCCTGGCTCAGAAGAGCACATTGAGTCAGCCCTTAACCCCAGTGTACAGAAATTGTCAAAACGTGTTTTTCAGCAGAAATAAACATGTTTTGGCAACTTTGGTAACCCCCATGTAACTTATAGGGTAGGAACAACACAGTTTTCAAAACGTGTTTTTCAGCCCGAAATAAACGCTTTTTCTCAGCCCTTAGATTCGCAGTGTAACTGCCTGGCTCAGAAGAGCACACTGAGTCAGCCCTTAACCCCAGTGCTCAGAAATTGTCAAAACGTGTTTTTCAGCAGAAATAAACATGTTTTGGCAACTTTGGTCACCACCATGTAACTTATAGGGCAGGAACAACACAGTTTTCAAAACGTGTTTTTCAGCCCGAAATAAACGCGTTTTGTCAGCCCTTAGAATCGCTGTGTAACTGCCTGGCTCAGAAGAGCACATTGAGTCAGCCCTTAACCCCAGTGCTCAGAAATTGTCAAAACGTGTTTTTCAGCAGAAATAAAGACGTTTTGGCAACTTTGGTCACCACCATGTAACTTATAGGGCAGGAACAACACAGTTTTCAAAACGTGTTTTTCAGCCCGAAATAAACGCTTTTTCTCAGCCCTTAGAATCGCTGTGTAACTGTCTGGCTCAGAAGAGCACATTGAGTCAGCCCTTAACCCCAGTGTGCAGAAATTGTCAAATCGTGTTTTTCAGCAGAAATAAACACGTTTTGGCAACTTTGGTAACCACCATGTAACTTTTAGGGCAGGAACAACACAGTTTTCAAAACGTGTTTTTCAGCCCGAAATAAACGCGTTTTGTCAGCCCTTAGAATCGCAGTGTAACTGCCTGGCTCAGAAGAGCACATTGAGTCAGCCCTTAACCCCAGTGTGCAGAAATTGTCAAAACGTGTTTTTCAGCAGAAATAAAGACGTTTTGGCAACTTTGGTCACCACCATGTAACTTATAGGGCAGGAACAGCACAGTTTTCAAAACGTGTTTTTCAGCCCGAAATAAACGCTTTTTCTCAGCCCTTAGATTCGCAGTGTAACTGCCTGGCTCAGAAGAGCACATTGAGTCAGCCCTTAACCCCAGTGCTCAGAAATTGTCAAAACGTGTTTTTCAGCAGAAATAAAGACGTTTTGGCAACTTTGGTCACCACCATGTAACTTATAGGGCAGGAACAGCACAGTTTTCAAAACGTGTTTTTCAGCCCGAAATAAACGCGTTTTGTCAGCCCTTAGAATCGCAGTGTAACTGCCTGGCTCAGAAGAGCACATTGAATCAGCCCTTAACCCCAGTTTACAGAAATTGTCAAAACGTGTTTTTCAGCAGAAATAAACATGTTTTGGCAACTTTGGTAACCCCCATGTAACTTATAGGGTAGGAACAACACAGTTTTCAAAACGTGTTTTTCAGTCCGAAATAAACGCTTTTTCTCAGCCCTTAGATTCGCAGTGTAACTGCCTGGCTCAGAAGAGCACACTGAGTCAGCCCTTAACCCCAGTGCTCAGAAATTGTCAAAACGTGTTTTTCAGCAGAAATAAACATGTTTTGGCAACTTTGGTCACCACCATGTAACTTATAGGGCAGGAACAGCACAGTTTTCAAAACGTGTTTTTCAGCCCGAAATAAACGCGTTTTGTCAGCCCTTAGAATCGCAGTGTAACTGCCTGGCTCAGAAGAGCACACTGAGTCAGCCCTTAACCCCAGTGCTCAGAAATTGTCAAAACGTGTTTTTCAGCAGAAATAAACACGTTTTGGCAACTTTGGTCACCCCCATGTAACTTATAGGGTAGGAACAACACAGTTTTCAAAACGTGTTTTTCAGCCCGAAATAAACGCGTTTTGTCAGCCCTTAGAATCGCAGTGTAACTGCCTGGCTCAGAAGAGCACACTGAGTCAGCCCTTAACCCCAGTGCTCAGAAATTGTCAAAACGTGTTTTTCAGCAGAAATAAACACGTTTTGGCAACTTTGGTCACCACCATGTAACTTATAGGGCAGGAACAACACAGTTTTCAAAACATGTTTTTCAGCCCGAAATAAACGCGTTTTGTCAGCCCTTAGAATCGCTGTGTAACTGCCTGGCTCAGAAGAGCACATTGAGTCAGCCCTTAACCCCAGTGCTCAGAAATTGTCAAAACGTGTTTTTCAGCAGAAATAAAGACGTTTTGGCAACTTTGGTCACCACCATGTAACTTATAGGGCAGGAACAACACAGTTTTCAAAACGTGTTTTTCGGCCCGAAATAAACGCTTTTTCTCAGCCCTTAGATTCGCAGTGTAACTGCCTGGCTCAGAAGAGCACACTGAGTCAGCCCTTAACCCCAGTGCTCAGAAATTGTCAAAACGTGTTTTTCAGCAGAAATAAACATGTTTTGGCAACTTTGGTCACCACCATGTAACTTATAGGGCAGGAACAGCACAGTTTTCAAAACGTGTTTTTCAGCCCGAAATAAACGCTTTTTCTCAGCCCTTAGAATCGCAGTGTAACTGCCTGGCTCAGAAGAGCACATTGAGTCAGCCCTTAACCCCAGTGTACAGAAATTGTCAAAACGTGTTTTTCAGCAGAAATAAACATGTTTTGGCAACTTTGGTAACCCCCATGTAACTTATAGGGTAGGAACAACACAGTTTTCAAAACGTGTTTTTCAGCCCGAAATAAACGCTTTTTCTCAGCCCTTAGATTCGCAGTGTAACTGCCTGGCTCAGAAGAGCACACTGAGTCAGCCCTTAACCCCAGTGCTCAGAAATTGTCAAATCGTGTTTTTCAGCAGAAATAAACATGTTTTGGCAACTTTGGTCACCACCATGTAACTTATAGGGCAGGAACAGCACAGTTTTCAAAACGTGTTTTTCAGCCCGAAATAAACGCTTTTTCTCAGCCCTTAGATTCGCAGTGTAACTGCCTGGCTCAGAAGAGCACATTGAGTCAGCCCTTAACCCCAGTGCTCAGAAATTGTCAAAACGTGTTTTTCAGCAGAAATAAAGACGTTTTGGCAACTTTGGTCACCACCATGTAACTTATAGGGCAGGAACAGCACAGTTTTCAAAACGTGTTTTTCAGCCCGAAATAAACGCGTTTTGTCAGCCCTTAGAATCGCAGTGTAACTGCCTGGCTCAGAAGAGCACATTGAGTCAGCCCTTAACCCCAGTGTACAGAAATTGTCAAAACGTGTTTTTCAGCAGAAATAAACATGTTTTGGCAACTTTGGTAACCCCCATGTAACTTATAGGGCAGGAACAACACAGTTTTCAAAACGTGTTTTTCGGCCCGAAATAAACGCGTTTTGTCAGCCCTTAGAATCGCTGTGTAACTGCCTGGCTCAGAAGAGCACATTGAGTCAGCCCTTAACCCCAGTGTACAGAAATTGTCAAAACGTGTTTTTCAGCTGAAATAAACATGTTTTGGCAACTTTGGTAACCCCCATGTAACTTATAGGGTAGGAACAACACAGTTTTCAAAACGTGTTTTTCAGCCCGAAATAAACGCTTTTTCTCAGCCCTTAGATTCGCAGTGTAACTGCCTGGCTCAGAAGAGCAGATTGAGTCAGCCCTTAACCCCAGTGCTCAGAAATTGTCAAAACGTGTTTTTCAGCAGAAATAAAGACGTTTTGGCAACTTTGGTCACCACCATGTAACTTATAGGGCAGGAACAACACAGTTTTCAAAACGTGTTTTTCAGCCCGAAATAAACGCGTTTTGTCAGCCTTTAGAATTGCTGTGTAACTGCCTGGCTCAGAAGAGCACATTGAGTCAGCCCTTAACCCCAGTGTACAGAAATTGTCAAAACGTGTTTTTCAGCAGAAATAAACATGTTTTGGCAACTTTGGTAACCCCCGTGTAACTTATAGGGCAGGAACAACACAGTTTTCAAAACGTGTTTTTCAGCCCGAAATAAACGCTTTTTCTCAGCCCTTAGATTCGCAGTGTAACTGCCTGGCTCAGAAGAGCACATTGAGTCAGCCCTTAACCCCAGTGCTCAGAAATTGTCAAAACGTGTTTTTCAGCAGAAATAAAGACGTTTTGGCAACTTTGGTCACCACCATGTAACTTATAGGGCAGGAACAGCACAGTTTTCAAAACGTGTTTTTCAGCTCGAAATAAACGCTTTTTCTCAGCCCTTAGATTCGCAGTGTAACTGCCTGGCTCAGAAGAGCACATTGAGTCAGCCCTTAACCCCAGTGCTCAGAAATTGTCAAATCGTGTTTTTCAGCAGAAATAAACACGTTTTGGCAACTTTGGTCACCACCATGTAACTTTTAGGGCAGGAACAACACAGTTTTCAAAACGTGTTTTTCAGCACGAAATAAACGCTTTTTCTCAGCCCTTAGATTCGCAGTGTAACTGCCTGGCACAGAAGAGCACATTGAGTCAGCCCTTAACCCAAGTGCTCAGAAATTGTCAAAACGTGTTTTTCAGCAGAAATAAAGACGTTTTGGCAACTTTGGTCACCACCATGTAACTTATAGGGCAGGAACAGCACAGTTTTCAAAACGTGTTTTTCAGCCCGAAATAAACGCGTTTTGTCAGCCCTTAGAATCGCTGTGTAACTGCCTGGCTCAGAAGAGCACATTGAGTCAGCCCTTAACCCCAGTGTACAGAAATTGTCAAAACGTGTTTTTCAGCAGAAATAAACATGTTTTGGCAACTTTGGTCACCACCATGTAACTTATAGGGCAGGAACAACACAGTTTTCAAAACGTGTTTTTCAGCCCGAAATAAACGCGTTTTGTCAGCCCTTAGAATCGCAGTGTAACTGCCTGGCTCAGAAGAGCACATTGAGTCAGCCCTTAACCCCAGTGCTCAGAAATTGTCAAAACGTGTTTTTCAGCAGAAATAAAGACGTTTTGGCAACTTTGGTCACCACCATGTAACTTATAGGGCAGGAACAACACAGTTTTCAAAACGTGTTTTTCAGCCCGAAATAAACGCTTTTTCTCAGCCCTTAGAATCGCTGTGTAACTGTCTGGCTCAGAAGAGCACATTGAGTCAGCCCTTAACCCCAGTGTGCAGAAATTGTCAAATCGTGTTTTTCAGCAGAAATAAACACGTTTTGGCAACTTTGGTAACCACCATGTAACTTTTAGGGCAGGAACAACACAGTTTTCAAAACGTGTTTTTCAGCCCGAAATAAACGCGTTTTGTCAGCCCTTAGAATCGCAGTGTAACTGCCTGGCTCAGAAGAGCACATTGAGTCAGCCCTTAACCCCAGTGTGCAGAAATTGTCAAAACGTGTTTTTCAGCAGAAATAAAGACGTTTTGGCAACTTTGGTCACCACCATGTAACTTATAGGGCAGGAACAGCACAGTTTTCAAAACGTGTTTTTCAGCCCGAAATAAACGCTTTTTCTCAGCCCTTAGATTCGCAGTGTAACTGCCTGGCTCAGAAGAGCACATTGAGTCAGCCCTTAACCCCAGTGCTCAGAAATTGTCAAAACGTGTTTTTCAGCAGAAATAAAGACGTTTTGGCAACTTTGGTCACCACCATGTAACTTATAGGGCAGGAACAGCACAGTTTTCAAAACGTGTTTTTCAGCCCGAAATAAACGCGTTTTGTCAGCCCTTAGAATCGCAGTGTAACTGCCTGGCTCAGAAGAGCACATTGAATCAGCCCTTAACCCCAGTTTACAGAAATTGTCAAAACGTGTTTTTCAGCAGAAATAAACATGTTTTGGCAACTTTGGTAACCCCCATGTAACTTATAGGGTAGGAACAACACAGTTTTCAAAACGTGTTTTTCAGCCCGAAATAAACGCTTTTTCTCAGCCCTTAGATTCGCAGTGTAACTGCCTGGCTCAGAAGAGCACACTGAGTCAGCCCTTAACCCCAGTGCTCAGAAATTGTCAAAACGTGTTTTTCAGCAGAAATAAACATGTTTTGGCAACTTTGGTCACCACCATGTAACTTATAGGGCAGGAACAACACAGTTTTCAAAACGTGTTTTTCAGCCCGAAATAAACGCGTTTTGTCAGCCCTTAGAATCGCTGTGTAACTGCCTGGCTCAGAAGAGCACATTGAGTCAGCCCTTAACCCCAGTGCTCAGAAATTGTCAAATCGTGTTTTTCAGCAGAAATAAACACGTTTTGGCAACTTTGGTCACCACCATGTAACTTTTAGGGCAGGAACAACACAGTTTTCAAAACGTGTTTTTCAGCCCGAAATAAACGCGTTTTGTCAGCCCTTAGAATCGCTGTGTAACTGCCTGGCTCAGAAGAGCACATTGAGTCAGCCCTTAACCCCAGTGTACAGAAATTGTCAAAATGTGTTTTTCAGCAGAAATAAACATGTTTTGGCAACTTTGGTAACCTCCATGTAACTTATAGGGTAGGAACAACACAGTTTTCAAAACGTGTTTTTCAGCCCGAAATAAACGCTTTTTCTCAGCCCTTAGATTCGCAGTGTAACTGCCTGGCACAGAAGAGCACATTGAGTCAGCCCTTAACCCCAGTGCTCAGAAATTGTCAAAACGTGTTTTTCAGCAGAAATAAAGACGTTTTGGCAACTTTGGTCACCACCATGTAACTTATAGGGCAGGAACAGCACAGTTTTCAAAACGTGTTTTTCGGCCCGAAATAAACGCGTTTTGTCAGCCCTTAGAATCGCTGTGTAACTGCCTGGCTCAGAAGAGCACATTGAGTCAGCCCTTAACCCCAGTGTACAGAAATTGTCAAAACGTGTTTTTCAGCAGAAATAAACATGTTTTGGCAACTTTGGTAACCCCCATGTAACTTATAGGGTAGGAACAACACAGTTTTCAAAACGTGTTTTTCAGCCCGAAATAAACGCTTTTTCTCAGCCCTTAGATTCGCAGTGTAACTGCCTGGCTCAGAAGAGCACATTGAGTCAGCCCTTAACCCCAGTGCTCAGAAATTGTCAAAACGTGTTTTTCAGCAGAAATAAAGACGTTTTGGCAACTTTGGTCACCACCATGTAACTTATAGGGCAGGAACAGCACAGTTTTCAAAACGTGTTTTTCAGCCCGAAATAAACGCGTTTTGTCAGCCCTTAGAATCGCAGTGTAACTGCCTGGCTCAGAAGAGCACATTGAGTCAGCCCTTAACCCCAGTGTACAGAAATTGTCAAAACGTGTTTTTCAGCAGAAATAAACATGTTTTGGCAACTTTGGTAACCCCCATGTAACTTATAGGGTAGGAACAACACAGTTTTCAAAACGTGTTTTTCAGCCCGAAATAAACGCTTTTTCTCAGCCCTTAGATTCGCAGTGTAACTGCCTGGCTCAGAAGAGCACACTGAGTCAGCCCTTAACCCCAGTGCTCAGAAATTGTCAAAACGTGTTTTTCAGCAGAAATAAACATGTTTTGGCAACTTTGGTCACCACCATGTAACTTATAGGGCAGGAACAGCACAGTTTTCAAAACGTGTTTTTCAGCCCGAAATAAACGCGTTTTGTCAGCCCTTAGAATCGCAGTGTAACTGCCTGGCTCAGAAGAGCACATTGAGTCAGCCCTTAACCCCAGTGTACAGAAATTGTCAAAACGTGTTTTTCAGCAGAAATAAACATGTTTTGGCAACTTTGGTAACCCCCATGTAACTTATAGGGTAGGAACAACACAGTTTTCAAAACGTGTTTTTCAGCCCGAAATAAACGCTTTTTCTCAGCCCTTAGATTCGCAGTGTAACTGCCTGGCTCAGAAGAGCACACTGAGTCAGCCCTTAACCCCAGTGCTCAGAAATTGTCAAAACGTGTTTTTCAGCAGAAATAAACACGTTTTGGCAACTTTGGTCACCACCATGTAACTTATAGGGCAGGAACAACACAGTTTTCAAAACGTGTTTTTCAGCCCGAAATAAACGCGTTTTGTCAGCCCTTAGAATCGCTGTGTAACTGCCTGGCTCAGAAGAGCACACTGAGTCAGCCCTTAACCCCAGTGCTCAGAAATTGTCAAAACGTGTTTTTCAGCAGAAATAAACACGTTTTGGCAACTTTGGTCACCACCATGTAACTTATAGGGCAGGAACAACACAGTTTTCAAAACATGTTTTTCAGCCCGAAATAAACGCGTTTTGTCAGCCCTTAGAATCGCTGTGTAACTGCCTGGCTCAGAAGAGCACATTGAGTCAGCCCTTAACCCCAGTGCTCAGAAATTGTCAAAACGTGTTTTTCAGCAGAAATAAAGACGTTTTGGCAACTTTGGTAACCACCATGTAACTTTTAGGGCAGGAACAACACAGTTTTCAAAACGTGTTTTTCAGCCCGAAATAAACGCGTTTTGTCAGCCCTTAGAATCGCTGTGTAACTGCCTGGCTCAGAAGAGCACATTGAGTCAGCCCTTAACCCCAGTGTGCAGAAATTGTCAAAACGTGTTTTTCAGCAGAAATAAAGACGTTTTGGCAACTTTGGTCACCACCATGTAACTTATAGGGCAGGAACAGCACAGTTTTCAAAACGTGTTTTTCAGCCCGAAATAAACGCGTTTTGTCAGCCCTTAGAATCGCAGTGTAACTGCCTGGCTCAGAAGAGCACATTGAGTCAGCCCTTAACCCCAGTGTACAGAAATTGTCAAAACGTGTTTTTCAGCAGAAATAAACATGTTTTGGCAACTTTGGTAACCCCCATGTAACTTATAGGGTAGGAACAACACAGTTTTCAAAACGTGTTTTTCAGCCCGAAATAAACGCTTTTTCTCAGCCCTTAGATTCGCAGTGTAACTGCCTGGCTCAGAAGAGCACACTGAGTCAGCCCTTAACCCCAGTGCTCAGAAATTGTCAAAACGTGTTTTTCAGCAGAAATAAACATGTTTTGGCAACTTTGGTCACCACCATGTAACTTATAGGGCAGGAACAGCACAGTTTTCAAAACGTGTTTTTCAGCCCGAAATAAACGCTATTTCTCAGCCCTTAGATTCGCAGTGTAACTGCCTGGCTCAGAAGAGCACATTGAGTCAGCCCTTAACCCCACTGCTCAGAAATTGTCAAAACGTGTTTTTCAGCAGAAATAAAGACGTTTTGGCAACTTTGGTCACCACCATGTAACTTATAGGGCAGGAACAGCACAGTTTTCAAAACGTGTTTTTCAGCCCGAAATAAACGCGTTTTGTCAGCCCTTAGAATCGCAGTGTAACTGCCTGGCTCAGAAGAGCACATTGAGTCAGCCCTTAACCCCAGTGTACAGAAATTGTCAAAACGTGTTTTTCAGCAGAAATAAACATGTTTTGGCAACTTTGGTAACCCCCATGTAACTTATAGGGCAGGAACAACACAGTTTTCAAAACGTGTTTTTCGGCCCGAAATAAACGCGTTTTGTCAGCCCTTAGAATCGCTGTGTAACTGCCTGGCTCAGAAGAGCACATTGAGTCAGCCCTTAACCCCAGTGTACAGAAATTGTCAAAACGTGTTTTTCAGCTGAAATAAACATGTTTTGGCAACTTTGGTAACCCCCATGTAACTTATAGGGTAGGAACAACACAGTTTTCAAAACGTGTTTTTCAGCCCGAAATAAACGCTTTTTCTCAGCCCTTAGATTCGCAGTGTAACTGCCTGGCTCAGAAGAGCAGATTGAGTCAGCCCTTAACCCCAGTGCTCAGAAATTGTCAAAACGTGTTTTTCAGCAGAAATAAAGACGTTTTGGCAACTTTGGTCACCACCATGTAACTTATAGGGCAGGAACAGCACAGTTTTCAAAACGTGTTTTTCAGCCCGAAATAAACGCGTTTTGTCAGCCCTTAGAATCGCTGTGTAACTGCCTGGCTCAGAAGAGCACATTGAGTCAGCCCTTAACCCCAGTGTACAGAAATTGTCAAAACGTGTTTTTCAGCAGAAATAAACATGTTTTGGCAACTTTGGTAACCCCCATGTAACTTATAGGGTAGGAACAACACAGTTTTCAAAACGTGTTTTTCAGCCCGAAATAAACGCTTTTTCTCAGCCCTTAGATTCGCAGTGTAACTGCCTGGCTCAGAAGAGCACATTGAGTCAGCCCTTAACCCCAGTGCTCAGAAATTGTCAAAACGTGTTTTTCAGCAGAAATAAAGACGTTTTGGCAACTTTGGTCACCACCATGTAACTTATAGGGCAGGAACAGCACAGTTTTCAAAACGTGTTTTTCAGCCCGAAATAAACGCTTTTTCTCAGCCCTTAGATTCGCAGTGTAACTGCCTGGCTCAGAAGAGCACATTGAGTCAGCCCTTAACCCCAGTGCTCAGAAATTGTCAAAACGTGTTTTTCAGCAGAAATAAAGACGTTTTGGCAACTTTGGTCACCACCATGTAACTTATAGGGCAGGAACAGCACAGTTTTCAAAACGTGTTTTTCAGCCCGAAATAAACGCGTTTTGTCAGCCCTTAGAATCGCAGTGTAACTGCCTGGCTCAGAAGAGCACATTGAGTCAGCCCTTAACCCCAGTGTACAGAAATTGTCAAAACGTGTTTTTCAGCAGAAATAAACATGTTTTGGCAACTTTGGTAACCCCCATGTAACTTATAGGGCAGGAACAACACAGTTTTCAAAACGTGTTTTTCGGCCCGAAATAAACGCGTTTTGTCAGCCCTTAGAATCGCTGTGTAACTGCCTGGCTCAGAAGAGCACATTGAGTCAGCCCTTAACCCCAGTGTACAGAAATTGTCAAAACGTGTTTTTCAGCTGAAATAAACATGTTTTGGCAACTTTGGTAACCCCCATGTAACTTATAGGGTAGGAACAACACAGTTTTCAAAACGTGTTTTTCAGCCCGAAATAAACGCTTTTTCTCAGCCCTTAGATTCGCAGTGTAACTGCCTGGCTCAGAAGAGCAGATTGAGTCAGCCCTTAACCCCAGTGCTCAGAAATTGTCAAAAAGTGTTTTTCAGCAGAAATAAAGACGTTTTGGCAACTTTGGTCACCACCATGTAACTTATAGGGCAGGAACAACACAGTTTTCAAAACGTGTTTTTCAGCCCGAAATAAACGCGTTTTGTCAGCCTTTAGAATTGCTGTGTAACTGCCTGGCTCAGAAGAGCACATTGAGTCAGCCCTTAACCCCAGTGTACAGAAATTGTCAAAACGTGTTTTTCAGCAGAAATAAACATGTTTTGGCAACTTTGGTAACCCCCGTGTAACTTATAGGGCAGGAACAACACAGTTTTCAAAACGTGTTTTTCAGCCCGAAATAAACGCTTTTTCTCAGCCCTTAGATTCGCAGTGTAACTGCCTGGCTCAGAAGAGCACATTGAGTCAGCCCTTAACCCCAGTGCTCAGAAATTGTCAAAACGTGTTTTTCAGCAGAAATAAACATGTTTTGGCAACTTTGGTAACCCCCATGTAACTTATAGGGTAGGAACAACACAGTTTTCAAAACGTGTTTTTCAGCCCGAAATAAACGCTTTTTCTCAGCCCTTAGATTCGCAGTGTAACTGCCTGGCTCAGAAGAGCACATTGAGTCAGCCCTTAACCCCAGTGCTCAGAAATTGTCAAAACGTGTTTTTCAGCAGAAATAAAGACGTTTTGGCAACTTTGGTCACCACCATGTAACTTATAGGGCAGGAACAGCACAGTTTTCAAAACGTGTTTTTCAGCCCGAAATAAACGCGTTTTGTCAGCCCTTAGAATCGCAGTGTAACTGCCTGGCTCAGAAGAGCACATTGAGTCAGCCCTTAACCCCAGTGTACAGAAATTGTCAAAACGTGTTTTTCAGCAGAAATAAACATGTTTTGGCAACTTTGGTAACCCCCATGTAACTTATAGGGTAGGAACAACACAGTTTTCAAAACGTGTTTTTCAGCCCGAAATAAACGCTTTTTCTCAGCCCTTAGATTCGCAGTGTAACTGCCTGGCTCAGAAGAGCACATTGAGTCAGCCCTTAACCCCAGTGCTCAGAAATTGTCAAAACGTGTTTTTCAGCAGAAATAAACATGTTTTGGCAACTTTGGTCACCACCATGTAACTTATAGGGCAGGAACAGCACAGTTTTCAAAACGTGTTTTTCAGCCCGAAATAAACGCTATTTCTCAGCCCTTAGATTCGCAGTGTAACTGCCTGGCTCAGAAGAGCACATTGAGTCAGCCCTTAACCCCACTGCTCAGAAATTGTCAAAACGTGTTTTTCAGCAGAAATAAAGACGTTTTGGCAACTTTGGTCACCACCATGTAACTTATAGGGCAGGAACAGCACAGTTTTCAAAACGTGTTTTTCAGCCCGAAATAAACGCGTTTTGTCAGCCCTTAGAATCGCAGTGTAACTGCCTGGCTCAGAAGAGCACATTGAGTCAGCCCTTAACCCCAGTGTACAGAAATTGTCAAAACGTGTTTTTCAGCAGAAATAAACATGTTTTGGCAACTTTGGTAACCCCCATGTAACTTATAGGGCAGGAACAACACAGTTTTCAAAACGTGTTTTTCGGCCCGAAATAAACGCGTTTTGTCAGCCCTTAGAATCGCTGTGTAACTGCCTGGCTCAGAAGAGCACATTGAGTCAGCCCTTAACCCCAGTGTACAGAAATTGTCAAAACGTGTTTTTCAGCTGAAATAAACATGTTTTGGCAACTTTGGTAACCCCCATGTAACTTATAGGGTAGGAACAACACAGTTTTCAAAACGTGTTTTTCAGCCCGAAATAAACGCTTTTTCTCAGCCCTTAGATTCGCAGTGTAACTGCCTGGCTCAGAAGAGCAGATTGAGTCAGCCCTTAACCCCAGTGCTCAGAAATTGTCAAAACGTGTTTTTCAGCAGAAATAAAGACGTTTTGGCAACTTTGGTCACCACCATGTAACTTATAGGGCAGGAACAGCACAGTTTTCAAAACGTGTTTTTCAGCCCGAAATAAACGCGTTTTGTCAGCCCTTAGAATCGCTGTGTAACTGCCTGGCTCAGAAGAGCACATTGAGTCAGCCCTTAACCCCAGTGTACAGAAATTGTCAAAACGTGTTTTTCAGCAGAAATAAACATGTTTTGGCAACTTTGGTAACCCCCATGTAACTTATAGGGTAGGAACAACACAGTTTTCAAAACGTGTTTTTCAGCCCGAAATAAACGCTTTTTCTCAGCCCTTAGATTCGCAGTGTAACTGCCTGGCTCAGAAGAGCACATTGAGTCAGCCCTTAACCCCAGTGCTCAGAAATTGTCAAAACGTGTTTTTCAGCAGAAATAAAGACGTTTTGGCAACTTTGGTCACCACCATGTAACTTATAGGGCAGGAACAGCACAGTTTTCAAAACGTGTTTTTCAGCCCGAAATAAACGCTTTTTCTCAGCCCTTAGATTCGCAGTGTAACTGCCTGGCTCAGAAGAGCACATTGAGTCAGCCCTTAACCCCAGTGCTCAGAAATTGTCAAAACGTGTTTTTCAGCAGAAATAAAGACGTTTTGGCAACTTTGGTCACCACCATGTAACTTATAGGGCAGGAACAGCACAGTTTTCAAAACGTGTTTTTCAGCCCGAAATAAACGCGTTTTGTCAGCCCTTAGAATCGCAGTGTAACTGCCTGGCTCAGAAGAGCACATTGAGTCAGCCCTTAACCCCAGTGTACAGAAATTGTCAAAACGTGTTTTTCAGCAGAAATAAACATGTTTTGGCAACTTTGGTAACCCCCATGTAACTTATAGGGCAGGAACAACACAGTTTTCAAAACGTGTTTTTCGGCCCGAAATAAACGCGTTTTGTCAGCCCTTAGAATCGCTGTGTAACTGCCTGGCTCAGAAGAGCACATTGAGTCAGCCCTTAACCCCAGTGTACAGAAATTGTCAAAACGTGTTTTTCAGCTGAAATAAACATGTTTTGGCAACTTTGGTAACCCCCATGTAACTTATAGGGTAGGAACAACACAGTTTTCAAAACGTGTTTTTCAGCCCGAAATAAACGCTTTTTCTCAGCCCTTAGATTCGCAGTGTAACTGCCTGGCTCAGAAGAGCAGATTGAGTCAGCCCTTAACCCCAGTGCTCAGAAATTGTCAAAAAGTGTTTTTCAGCAGAAATAAAGACGTTTTGGCAACTTTGGTCACCACCATGTAACTTATAGGGCAGGAACAACACAGTTTTCAAAACGTGTTTTTCAGCCCGAAATAAACGCGTTTTGTCAGCCTTTAGAATTGCTGTGTAACTGCCTGGCTCAGAAGAGCACATTGAGTCAGCCCTTAACCCCAGTGTACAGAAATTGTCAAAACGTGTTTTTCAGCAGAAATAAACATGTTTTGGCAACTTTGGTAACCCCCGTGTAACTTATAGGGCAGGAACAACACAGTTTTCAAAACGTGTTTTTCAGCCCGAAATAAACGCTTTTTCTCAGCCCTTAGATTCGCAGTGTAACTGCCTGGCTCAGAAGAGCACATTGAGTCAGCCCTTAACCCCAGTGCTCAGAAATTGTCAAAACGTGTTTTTCAGCAGAAATAAACATGTTTTGGCAACTTTGGTAACCCCCATGTAACTTATAGGGTAGGAACAACACAGTTTTCAAAACGTGTTTTTCAGCCCGAAATAAACGCTTTTTCTCAGCCCTTAGATTCGCAGTGTAACTGCCTGGCTCAGAAGAGCACATTGAGTCAGCCCTTAACCCCAGTGCTCAGAAATTGTCAAAACGTGTTTTTCAGCAGAAATAAAGACGTTTTGGCAACTTTGGTCACCACCATGTAACTTATAGGGCAGGAACAGCACAGTTTTCAAAACGTGTTTTTCAGCCCGAAATAAACGCGTTTTGTCAGCCCTTAGAATCGCAGTGTAACTGCCTGGCTCAGAAGAGCACATTGAGTCAGCCCTTAACCCCAGTGTACAGAAATTGTCAAAACGTGTTTTTCAGCAGAAATAAACATGTTTTGGCAACTTTGGTAACCCCCATGTAACTTATAGGGTAGGAACAACACAGTTTTCAAAACGTGTTTTTCAGCCCGAAATAAACGCTTTTTCTCAGCCCTTAGATTCGCAGTGTAACTGCCTGGCTCAGAAGAGCACATTGAGTCAGCCCTTAACCCCAGTGCTCAGAAATTGTCAAAACGTGTTTTTCAGCAGAAATAAAGACGTTTTGGCAACTTTGGTCACCACCATGTAACTTATAGGGCAGGAACAACACAGTTTTCAAAACGTGTTTTTCAGCCCGAAATAAACGCGTTTTGTCAGCCCTTAGAATCGCAGTGTAACTGCCTGGCTCAGAAGAGCACATTGAGTCAGCCCTTAACCCCAGTGTACAGAAATTGTCAAAACGTGTTTTTCAGCAGAAATAAACATGTTTTGGCAACTTTGGTAACCCCCGTGTAACTTATATGGCAGGAACAACACAGTTTTCAAAACGTGTTTTTCAGCCCGAAATAAACGCTTTTTCTCAGCCCTTAGATTCGCAGTGTAACTGCCTGGCTCAGAAGAGCACATTGAGTCAGCCCTTAACCCCAGTGCTCAGAAATTGTCAAAACGTGTTTTTCAGCAGAAATAAAGACGTTTTGGCAACTTTGGTCACCACCATGTAACTTATAGGGCAGGAACAGCACAGTTTTCAAAACGTGTTTTTCAGCCCGAAATAAACGCTTTTTCTCAGCCCTTAGATTCGCAGTGTAACTGCCTGGCTCAGAAGAGCACATTGAGTCAGCCCTTAACCCCAGTGCTCAGAAATTGTCAAATCGTGTTTTTCAGCAGAAATAAACACGTTTTGGCAACTTTGGTCACCACCATGTAACTTTTAGGGCAGGAACAACACAGTTTTCAAAACGTGTTTTTCAGCCCGAAATAAACGCGTTTTGTCAGCCCTTAGAATCGCTGTGTAACTGCCTGGCTCAGAAGAGCACATTGAGTCAGCCCTTAACCCCAGTGTACAGAAATTGTCAAAATGTGTTTTTCAGCAGAAATAAACATGTTTTGGCAACTTTGGTAACCCCCATGTAACTTATAGGGTAGGAACAACACAGTTTTCAAAACGTGTTTTTCAGCCCGAAATAAACGCTTTTTCTCAGCCCTTAGATTCGCAGTGTAACTGCCTGGCACAGAAGAGCACATTGAGTCAGCCCTTAACCCCAGTGCTCAGAAATTGTCAAAACGTGTTTTTCAGCAGAAATAAAGACGTTTTGGCAACTTTGGTCACCACCATGTAACTTATAGGGCAGGAACAGCACAGTTTTCAAAACGTGTTTTTCAGCCCGAAATAAACGCGTTTTGTCAGCCCTTAGAATCGCAGTGTAACTGCCTGGCTCAGAAGAGCACATTGAGTCAGCCCTTAACCCCAGTGTACAGAAATTGTCAAAACGTGTTTTTCAGCAGAAATAAACGTGTTTTGGCAACTTTGGTAACCCCCATGTAACTTATAGGGTAGGAACAACACAGTTTTCAAAACATGTTTTTCAGCCCGAAATAAACGCTTTTTCTCAGCCCTTAGATTCGCAGTGTAACTGTCTGGCTCAGAAGAGCACACTGAGTCAGCCCTTAACCCCAGTGCTCAGAAATTGTCAAAACGTGTTTTTCAGCAGAAATAAACATGTTTTGGCAACTTTGGTCACCACCATGTAACTTATAGGGCAGGAACAGCACAGTTTTCAAAACGTGTTTTTCAGCCCGAAATAAACGCGTTTTGTCAGCCCTTAGAATCGCAGTGTAACTGCCTGGCTCAGAAGAGCACATTGAGTCAGCCCTTAACCCCAGTGTACAGAAATTGTCAAAACGTGTTTTTCAGCAGAAATAAACATGTTTTGGCAACTTTGGTAACCCCCATGTAACTTATAGGGTAGGAACAACACAGTTTTCAAAACGTGTTTTTCAGCCCGAAATAAACGCTTTTTCTCAGCCCTTAGATTCGCAGTGTAACTGCCTGGCTCAGAAGAGCACATTGAGTCAGCCCTTAACCCCAGTGCTCAGAAATTGTCAAAACGTGTTTTTCAGCAGAAATAAAGACGTTTTGGCAACTTTGGTCACCACCATGTAACTTACAGGGCAGGAACAGCACAGTTTTCAAAACGTGTTTTTCAGCCCGAAATAAACGCTTTTTCTCAGCCCTTAGATTCGCAGTGTAACTGCCTGGCTCAGAAGAGCACATTGAGTCAGCCCTTAACCCCAGTGCTCAGAAATTGTCAAAACGTGTTTTTCAGCAGAAATAAAGACGTTTTGGCAACTTTGGTCACCACCATGTAACTTATAGGGCAGGAACAGCACAGTTTTCAAAACGTGTTTTTCAGCCCGAAATAAACGCGTTTTGTCAGCCCTTAGAATCGCAGTGTAACTGCCTGGCTCAGAAGAGCACATTGAATCAGCCCTTAACCCCAGTTTACAGAAATTGTCAAAACGTGTTTTTCAGCAGAAATAAACATGTTTTGGCAACTTTGGTAACCCCCATGTAACTTATAGGGTAGGAACAACACAGTTTTCAAAACGTGTTTTTCAGCCCGAAATAAACGCTTTTTCTCAGCCCTTAGATTCGCAGTGTAACTGCCTGGCTCAGAAGAGCACACTGAGTCAGCCCTTAACCCCAGTGCTCAGAAATTGTCAAAACGTGTTTTTCAGCAGAAATAAACATGTTTTGGCAACTTTGGTCACCACCATGTAACTTATAGGGCAGGAACAGCACAGTTTTCAAAACGTGTTTTTCAGCCCGAAATAAACGCGTTTTGTCAGCCCTTAGAATCGCAGTGTAACTGCCTGGCTCAGAAGAGCACATTGAGTCAGCCCTTAACCCCAGTGTACAGAAATTGTCAAAACGTGTTTTTCAGCAGAAATAAACATGTTTTGGCAACTTTGGTAACCCCCATGTAACTTATAGGGTAGGAACAACACAGTTTTCAAAACGTGTTTTTCAGCCCGAAATAAACGCTTTTTCTCAGCCCTTAGATTCGCAGTGTAACTGCCTGGCTCAGAAGAGCACACTGAGTCAGCCCTTAACCCCAGTGCTCAGAAATTGTCAAAACGTGTTTTTCAGCAGAAATAAACATGTTTTGGCAACTTTGGTCACCACCATGTAACTTATAGGGCAGGAACAACACAGTTTTCAAAACGTGTTTTTCAGCCCGAAATAAACGCGTTTTGTCAGCCCTTAGAATCGCTGTGTAACTGCCTGGCTCAGAAGAGCACATTGAGTCAGCCCTTAACCCCAGTGCTCAGAAATTGTCAAATCGTGTTTTTCAGCAGAAATAAACACGTTTTGGCAACTTTGGTCACCACCATGTAACTTTTAGGGCAGGAACAACACAGTTTTCAAAACGTGTTTTTCAGCCCGAAATAAACGCGTTTTGTCAGCCCTTAGAATCGCTGTGTAACTGCCTGGCTCAGAAGAGCACATTGAGTCAGCCCTTAACCCCAGTGTACAGAAATTGTCAAAATGTGTTTTTCAGCAGAAATAAACATGTTTTGGCAACTTTGGTAACCTCCATGTAACTTATAGGGTAGGAACAACACAGTTTTCAAAACGTGTTTTTCAGCCCGAAATAAACGCTTTTTCTCAGCCCTTAGATTCGCAGTGTAACTGCCTGGCACAGAAGAGCACATTGAGTCAGCCCTTAACCCCAGTGCTCAGAAATTGTCAAAACGTGTTTTTCAGCAGAAATAAAGACGTTTTGGCAACTTTGGTCACCACCATGTAACTTATAGGGCAGGAACAGCACAGTTTTCAAAACGTGTTTTTCAGCCCGAAATAAACGCGTTTTGTCAGCCCTTAGAATCGCTGTGTAACTGCCTGGCTCAGAAGAGCACATTGAGTCAGCCCTTAACCCCAGTGTACAGAAATTGTCAAAACGTGTTTTTCAGCAGAAATAAACATGTTTTGGCAACTTTGGTAACCCCCATGTAACTTATAGGGTAGGAACAACACAGTTTTCAAAACGTGTTTTTCAGCCCGAAATAAACGCTTTTTCTCAGCCCTTAGATTCGCAGTGTAACTGCCTGGCTCAGAAGAGCACATTGAGTCAGCCCTTAACCCCAGTGCTCAGAAATTGTCAAAACGTGTTTTTCAGCAGAAATAAAGACGTTTTGGCAACTTTGGTCACCACCATGGAACTAATAGGGCAGGAACAGCACAGTTTTCAAAACGTGTTTTTCAGCCCGAAATAAACGCGTTTTGTCAGCCCTTAGAATCGCAGTGTAACTGCCTGGCTCAGAAGAGCACATTGAGTCAGCCCTTAACCCCAGTGTACAGAAATTGTCAAAACGTGTTTTTCAGCAGAAATAAACATGTTTTGGCAACTTTGGTAACCCCCATGTAACTTATAGGGTAGGAACAACACAGTTTTCAAAACGTGTTTTTCAGCCCGAAATAAACGCTTTTTCTCAGCCCTTAGATTCGCAGTGTAACTGCCTGGCTCAGAAGAGCACACTGAGTCAGCCCTTAACCCCAGTGCTCAGAAATTGTCAAAACGTGTTTTTCAGCAGAAATAAACATGTTTTGGCAACTTTGGTCACCACCATGTAACTTATAGGGCAGGAACAGCACAGTTTTCAAAACGTGTTTTTCAGCCCGAAATAAACGCGTTTTGTCAGCCCTTAGAATCGCAGTGTAACTGCCTGGCTCAGAAGAGCACATTGAGTCAGCCCTTAACCCCAGTGTACAGAAATTGTCAAAACGTGTTTTTCAGCAGAAATAAACATGTTTTGGCAACTTTGGTAACCCCCATGTAACTTATAGGGTAGGAACAACACAGTTTTCAAAACGTGTTTTTCAGCCCGAAATAAACGCTTTTTCTCAGCCCTTAGATTCGCAGTGTAACTGCCTGGCTCAGAAGAGCACACTGAGTCAGCCCTTAACCCCAGTGCTCAGAAATTGTCAAAACGTGTTTTTCAGCAGAAATAAACACGTTTTGGTAACTTTGGTCACCACCATGTAACTTATAGGGCAGGAACAACACAGTTTTCAAAACGTGTTTTTCAGCCCGAAATAAACGCGTTTTGTCAGCCCTTAGAATCGCTGTGTAACTGCCTGGCTCAGAAGAGCACACTGAGTCAGCCCTTAACCCCAGTGCTCAGAAATTGTCAAAACGTGTTTTTCAGCAGAAATAAACACGTTTTGGCAACTTTGGTCACCACCATGTAACTTATAGGGCAGGAACAACACAGTTTTCAAAACGTGTTTTTCAGCCCGAAATAAACGCGTTTTGTCAGCCCTTAGAATCGCTGTGTAACTGCCTGGCTCAGAAGAGCACATTGAGTCAGCCCTTAACCCCAGTGCTCAGAAATTGTCAAAACGTGTTTTTCAGCAGAAATAAAGACGTTTTGGCAACTTTGGTCACCACCATGTAACTTATAGGGCAGGAACAGCACAGTTTTCAAAACGTGTTTTTCAGCCCGAAATAAACGCGTTTTGTCAGCCCTTAGAATCGCTGTGTAACTGCCTGGCTCAGAAGAGCACATTGAGTCAGCCCTTAACCCCAGTGTGCAGAAATTGTCAAATCGTGTTTTTCAGCAGAAATAAACACGTTTTGGCAACTTTGGTAACCACCATGTAACTTTTAGGGCAGGAACAACACAGTTTTCAAAACGTGTTTTTCAGCCCGAAATAAACGCGTTTTGTCAGCCCTTAGAATCGCTGTGTAACTGCCTGGCTCAGAAGAGCACATTGAGTCAGCCCTTAACCCCAGTGTGCAGAAATTGTCAAAACGTGTTTTTCAGCAGAAATAAAGACGTTTTGGCAACTTTGGTCACCACCATGTAACTTATAGGGCAGGAACAGCACAGTTTTCAAAACGTGTTTTTCAGCCCGAAATAAACGCGTTTTGTCAGCCCTTAGAATCGCAGTGTAACTGCCTGGCTCAGAAGAGCACATTGAGTCAGCCCTTAACCCCAGTGTACAGAAATTGTCAAAACGTGTTTTTCAGCAGAAATAAACATGTTTTGGCAACTTTGGTAACCCCCATGTAACTTATAGGGTAGGAACAACACAGTTTTCAAAACGTGTTTTTCAGCCCGAAATAAACGCTTTTTCTCAGCCCTTAGATTCGCAGTGTAACTGCCTGGCTCAGAAGAGCACATTGAGTCAGCCCTTAACCCCAGTGCTCAGAAATTGTCAAAACGTGTTTTTCAGCAGAAATAAAGACGTTTTGGCAACTTTGGTCACCACCATGTAACTTATAGGGCAGGAACAACACAGTTTTCAAAACGTGTTTTTCAGCCCGAAATAAACGCGTTTTGTCAGCCCTTAGAATCGCAGTGTAACTGCCTGGCTCAGAAGAGCACATTGAGTCAGCCCTTAACCCCAGTGTACAGAAATTGTCAAAACGTGTTTTTCAGCAGAAATAAACATGTTTTGGCAACTTTGGTAACCCCCGTGTAACTTATATGGCAGGAACAACACAGTTTTCAAAACGTGTTTTTCAGCCCGAAATAAACGCTTTTTCTCAGCCCTTAGATTCGCAGTGTAACTGCCTGGCTCAGAAGAGCACATTGAGTCAGCCCTTAACCCCAGTGCTCAGAAATTGTCAAAACGTGTTTTTCAGCAGAAATAAAGACGTTTTGGCAACTTTGGTCACCACCATGTAACTTATAGGGCAGGAACAGCACAGTTTTCAAAACGTGTTTTTCAGCCCGAAATAAACGCTTTTTCTCAGCCCTTAGATTCGCAGTGTAACTGCCTGGCTCAGAAGAGCACATTGAGTCAGCCCTTAACCCCAGTGCTCAGAAATTGTCAAATCGTGTTTTTCAGCAGAAATAAACACGTTTTGGCAACTTTGGTCACCACCATGTAACTTTTAGGGCAGGAACAACACAGTTTTCAAAACGTGTTTTTCAGCCCGAAATAAACGCGTTTTGTCAGCCCTTAGAATCGCTGTGTAACTGCCTGGCTCAGAAGAGCACATTGAGTCAGCCCTTAACCCCAGTGTACAGAAATTGTCAAAATGTGTTTTTCAGCAGAAATAAACATGTTTTGGCAACTTTGGTAACCCCCATGTAACTTATAGGGTAGGAACAACACAGTTTTCAAAACGTGTTTTTCAGCCCGAAATAAACGCTTTTTCTCAGCCCTTAGATTCGCAGTGTAACTGCCTGGCACAGAAGAGCACATTGAGTCAGCCCTTAACCCCAGTGCTCAGAAATTGTCAAAACGTGTTTTTCAGCAGAAATAAACATGTTTTGGCAACTTTGGTCACCACCATGTAACTTATAGGGCAGGAACAACACAGTTTTCAAAACGTGTTTTTCAGCCCGAAATAAACGCGTTTTGTCAGCCCTTAGAATCGCTGTGTAACTGCCTGGCTCAGAAGAGCACATTGAGTCAGCCCTTAACCCCAGTGCTCAGAAATTGTCAAAACGTGTTTTTCAGCAGAAATAAACATGTTTTGGCAACTTTGGTCACCACCATGTAACTTATAGGGCAGGAACAGCACAGTTTTCAAAACGTGTTTTTCAGCCCGAAATAAACGCTTTTTCTCAGCCCTTAGATTCGCAGTGTAACTGCCTGGCTCAGAAGAGCACATTGAGTCAGCCCTTAACCCCAGTGCTCAGAAATTGTCAAAACGTGTTTTTCAGCAGAAATAAACACGTTTTGGCAACTTTGGTCACCACCATGTAACTTTTAGGGCAGGAACAACACAGTTTTCAAAACGTGTTTTTCAGCCCGAAATAAACGCGTTTTGTCAGCCCTTAGAATCGCTGTGTAACTGCCTGGCTCAGAAGAGCACATTGAGTCAGCCCTTAACCCCAGTGTACAGAAATTGTCAAAATGTGTTTTTCAGCAGAAATAAACATGTTTTGGCAACTTTGGTAACCTCCATGTAACTTATAGGGCAGGAACAGCACAGTTTTCAAAACGTGTTTTTCAGCCCGAAATAAACGCGTTTTGTCAGCCCTTAGAATCGCTGTGTAACTGCCTGGCTCAGAAGAGCACACTGAGTCAGCCCTTAACCCCAGTGCTCAGAAATTGTCAAATCGTGTTTTTCAGCAGAAATAAACACGTTTTGGCAACTTTGGTCACCACCATGTAACTTTTAGGGCAGGAACAACACAGTTTTCAAAACGTGTTTTTCAGCCCGAAATAAACGCGTTTTGTCAGCCCTTAGAATCGCTGTGTAACTGCCTGGCTCAGAAGAGCACATTGAGTCAGCCCTTAACCCCAGTGTACAGAAATTGTCAAAATGTGTTTTTCAGCAGAAATAAACATGTTTTGGCAACTTTGGTAACCTCCATGTAACTTATAGGGTAGGAACAACACAGTTTTCAAAACGTGTTTTTCAGCCCGAAATAAACGCTTTTTCTCAGCCCTTAGATTCGCAGTGTAACTGCCTGGCACAGAAGAGCACATTGAGTCAGCCCTTAACCCCAGTGCTCAGAAATTGTCAAAACGTGTTTTTCAGCAGAAATAAAGACGTTTTGGCAACTTTGGTCACCACCATGTAACTTATAGGGCAGGAACAGCACAGTTTTCAAAACGTGTTTTTCAGCCCGAAATAAACGCGTTTTGTCAGCCTTTAGAATCGCTGTGTAACTGCCTGGCTCAGAAGAGCACATTGAGTCAGCCCTTAACCCCAGTGTACAGAAATTGTCAAAACGTGTTTTTCAGCAGAAATAAACATGTTTTGGCAACTTTGGTAACCCCCATGTAACTTATAGGGTAGGAACAACACAGTTTTCAAAACGTGTTTTTCAGCCCGAAATAAACGCTTTTTCTCAGCCCTTAGATTCGCAGTGTAACTGCCTGGCTCAGAAGAGCACATTGAGTCAGCCCTTAACCCCAGTGCTCAGAAATTTTCAAAACGTGTTTTTCAGCAGAAATAAAGACGTTTTGGCAACTTTGGTCACCACCATGTAACTTATAGGGCAGGAACAGCACAGTTTTCAAAACGTGTTTTTCAGCCCGAAATAAACGCGTTTTGTCAGCCCTTAGAATCGCAGTGTAACTGCCTGGCTCAGAAGAGCACATTGAGTCAGCCCTTAACCCCAGTGTACAGAAATTGTCAAAACGTGTTTTTCAGCAGAAATAAACATGTTTTGGCAACATTGGTAACCCCCATGTAACTTATAGGGTAGGAACAACACAGTTTTCAAAACGTGTTTTTCAGCCCGAAATAAACGCTTTTTCTCAGCCCTTAGATTCGCAGTGTAACTGCCTGGCTCAGAAGAGCACACTGAGTCAGCCCTTAACCCCAGTGCTCAGAAATTGTCAAAACGTGTTTTTCAGCAGAAATAAACATGTTTTGGCAACTTTGGTCACCACCATGTAACTTATAGGGCAGGAACAGCACAGTTTTCAAAACGTGTTTTTCAGCCCGAAATAAACGCGTTTTGTCAGCCCTTAGAATCGCAGTGTAACTGCCTGGCTCAGAAGAGCACATTGAGTCAGCCCTTAACCCCAGTGTACAGAAATTGTCAAAACGTGTTTTTCAGCAGAAATAAACATGTTTTGGCAACTTTGGTAACCCCCATGTAACTTATAGGGTAGGAACAACACAGTTTTCAAAACGTGTTTTTCAGCCCGAAATAAACGCTTTTTCTCAGCCCTTAGATTCGCAGTGTAACTGCCTGGCTCAGAAGAGCACACTGAGTCAGCCCTTAACCCCAGTGCTCAGAAATTGTCAAAACGTGTTTTTCAGCAGAAATAAACACGTTTTGGTAACTTTGGTCACCACCATGTAACTTATAGGGCAGGAACAACACAGTTTTCAAAACGTGTTTTTCAGCCCGAATAAACGCGTTTTGTCAGCCCTTAGAATCGCTGTGTAACTGCCTGGCTCAGAAGAGCACACTGAGTCAGCCCTTAACCCCAGTGCTCAGAAATTGTCAAAACGTGTTTTTCAGCAGAAATAAACACGTTTTGGCAACTTTGGTCACCACCATGTAACTTATAGGGCAGGAACAACACAGTTTTCAAAACGTGTTTTTCAGCCCGAAATAAACGCGTTTTGTCAGCCCTTAGAATCGCTGTGTAACTGCCTGGCTCAGAAGAGCACATTGAGTCAGCCCTTAACCCCAGTGCTCAGAAATTGTCAAAACGTGTTTTTCAGCAGAAATAAAGACGTTTTGGCAACTTTGGTCACCACCATGTAACTTATAGGGCAGGAACAGCACAGTTTTCAAAACGTGTTTTTCAGCCCGAAATAAACGCGTTTTGTCAGCCCTTAGAATCGCTGTGTAACTGCCTGGCTCAGAAGAGCACATTGAGTCAGCCCTTAACCCCAGTGTGCAGAAATTGTCAAATCGTGTTTTTCAGCAGAAATAAACACGTTTTGGCAACTTTGGTAACCACCATGTAACTTTTAGGGCAGGAACAACACAGTTTTCAAAACGTGTTTTTCAGCCCGAAATAAACGCGTTTTGTCAGCCCTTAGAATCGCTGTGTAACTGCCTGGCTCAGAAGAGCACATTGAGTCAGCCCTTAACCCCAGTGTGCAGAAATTGTCAAAACGTGTTTTTCAGCAGAAATAAAGACGTTTTGGCAACTTTGGTCACCACCATGTAACTTATAGGGCAGGAACAGCACAGTTTTCAAAACGTGTTTTTCAGCCCGAAATAAACGCGTTTTGTCAGCCCTTAGAATCGCAGTGTAACTGCCTGGCTCAGAAGAGCACATTGAGTCAGCCCTTAACCCCAGTGTACAGAAATTGTCAAAACGTGTTTTTCAGCAGAAATAAACATGTTTTGGCAACTTTGGTAACCCCCATGTAACTTATAGGGTAGGAACAACACAGTTTTCAAAACGTGTTTTTCAGCCCGAAATAAACGCTTTTTCTCAGCCCTTAGATTCGCAGTGTAACTGCCTGGCTCAGAAGAGCACACTGAGTCAGCCCTTAACCCCAGTGCTCAGAAATTGTCAAAACGTGTTTTTCAGCAGAAATAAACATGTTTTGGCAACTTTGGTCACCACCATGTAACTTATAGGGCAGGAACAGCACAGTTTTCAAAACGTGTTTTTCAGCCCGAAATAAACGCTTTTTCTCAGCCCTTAGATTCGCAGTGTAACTGCCTGGCTCAGAAGAGCACATTGAGTCAGCCCTTAACCCCAGTGCTCAGAAATTGTCAAAACGTGTTTTTCAGCAGAAATAAAGACGTTTTGGCAACTTTGGTCACCACCATGTAACTTATAGGGCAGGAACAGCACAGTTTTCAAAACGTGTTTTTCAGCCCGAAATAAACGCGTTTTGTCAGCCCTTAGAATCGCAGTGTAACTGCCTGGCTCAGAAGAGCACATTGATTCAGCCCTTAACCCCAGTGTACAGAAATTGTCAAAACGTGTTTTTCAGCAGAAATAAACATGTTTTGGCAACTTTGGTAACCCCCATGTAACTTATAGGGCAGGAACAACACAGTTTTCAAAACGTGTTTTTCAGCCCGAAATAAACGCTTTTTCTCAGCCCTTAGATTCGCAGTGTAACTGCCTGGCTCAGAAGAGCAGATTGAGTCAGCCCTTAACCCCAGTGCTCAGAAATTGTCAAAACGTGTTTTTCAGCAGAAATAAAGACGTTTTGGCAACTTTGGTCACCACCATGTAACTTATAGGGCAGGAACAACACAGTTTTCAAAACGTGTTTTTCAGCCCGAAATAAACGCGTTTTGTCAGCCTTTAGAATTGCTGTGTAACTGCCTGGCTCAGAAGAGCACATTGAGTCAGCCCTTAACCCCAGTGTACAGAAATTGTCAAAACGTGTTTTTCAGCAGAAATAAACATGTTTTGGCAACTTTGGTAACCCCCGTGTAACTTATAGGGCAGGAACAACACAGTTTTCAAAACGTGTTTTTCAGCCCGAAATAAACGCTTTTTCTCAGCCCTTAGATTCGCAGTGTAACTGCCTGGCTCAGAAGAGCACATTGAGTCAGCCCTTAACCCCAGTGCTCAGAAATTGTCAAAACGTGTTTTTCAGCAGAAATAAAGACGTTTTGGCAACTTTGGTCACCACCATGTAACTTATAGGGCAGGAACAGCACAGTTTTCAAAACGTGTTTTTCAGCCCGAAATAAACGCTTTTTCTCAGCCCTTAGATTCGCAGTGTAACTGCCTGGCTCAGAAGAGCACATTGAGTCAGCCCTTAACCCCAGTGTACAGAAATTGTCAAAACGTGTTTTTCAGCAGAAATAAACATGTTTTGGCAACTTTGGTAACCCCCATGTAACTTATAGGGTAGGAACAACACAGTTTTCAAAACGTGTTTTTCAGCCCGAAATAAACGCTTTTTCTCAGCCCTTAGATTCGCAGTGTAACTGCCTGGCTCAGAAGAGCACACTGAGTCAGCCCTTAACCCCAGTGCTCAGAAATTGTCAAAACGTGTTTTTCAGCAGAAATAAACACGTTTTGGCAACTTTGGTCACCACCATGTAACTTATAGGGCAGGAACAACACAGTTTTCAAAACGTGTTTTTCAGCCCGAAATAAACGCGTTTTGTCAGCCCTTAGAATCGCTGTGTAACTGCCTGGCTCAGAAGAGCACATTGAGTCAGCCCTTAACCCCAGTGCTCAGAAATTGTCAAAACGTGTTTTTCAGCAGAAATAAAGACGTTTTGGCAACTTTGGTCACCACCATGTAACTTATAGGGCAGGAACAGCACAGTTTTCAAAACGTGTTTTTCAGCCCGAAATAAACGCGTTTTGTCAGCCCTTAGAATCGCTGTGTAACTGCCTGGCTCAGAAGAGCACATTGAGTCAGCCCTTAACCCCAGTGTGCAGAAATTGTCAAATCGTGTTTTTCAGCAGAATTAAACACGTTTTGGCAACTTTGGTAACCACCATGTAACTTTTAGGGCAGGAACAACACAGTTTTCAAAACGTGTTTTTCAGCCCGAAATAAACGCGTTTTGTCAGCCCTTAGAATCGCTGTGTAACTGCCTGGCTCAGAAGAGCACATTGAGTCAGCCCTTAACCCCAGTGTGCAGAAATTGTCAAAACGTGTTTTTCAGCAGAAATAAAGACGTTTTGGCAACTTTGGTCACCACCATGTAACTTATAGGGCAGGAACAGCACAGTTTTCAAAACGTGTTTTTCAGCCCGAAATAAACGCGTTTTGTCAGCCCTTAGAATCGCAGTGTAACTGCCTGGCTCAGAAGAGCACATTGAGTCAGCCCTTAACCCCAGTGTACAGAAATTGTCAAAACGTGTTTTTCAGCAGAAATAAACATGTTTTGGCAACTTTGGTAACCCCCATGTAACTTATAGGGTAGGAACAACACAGTTTTCAAAACGTGTTTTTCAGCCCGAAATAAACGCTTTTTCTCAGCCCTTAGATTCGCAGTGTAACTGCCTGGCTCAGAAGAGCACACTGAGTCAGCCCTTAACCCCAGTGCTCAGAAATTGTCAAAACGTGTTTTTCAGCAGAAATAAACATGTTTTGGCAACTTTGGTCACCACCATGTAACTTATAGGGCAGGAACAGCACAGTTTTCAAAACGTGTTTTTCAGCCCGAAATAAACGCTTTTTCTCAGCCCTTAGATTCGCAGTGTAACTGCCTGGCTCAGAAGAGCACATTGAGTCAGCCCTTAACCCCAGTGCTCAGAAATTGTCAAAACGTGTTTTTCAGCAGAAATAAAGACGTTTTGGCAACTTTGGTCACCACCATGTAACTTATAGGGCAGGAACAGCACAGTTTTCAAAACGTGTTTTTCAGCCCGAAATAAACGCGTTTTGTCAGCCCTTAGAATCGCAGTGTAACTGCCTGGCTCAGAAGAGCACATTGAGTCAGCCCTTAACCCCAGTGTACAGAAATTGTCAAAACGTGTTTTTCAGCAGAAATAAACATGTTTTGGCAACTTTGGTAACCCCCATGTAACTTATAGGGCAGGAACAACACAGTTTTCAAAACGTGTTTTTCAGCCCGAAATAAACGCTTTTTCTCAGCCCTTAGATTCGCAGTGTAACTGCCTGGCTCAGAAGAGCACACTGAGTCAGCCCTTAACCCCAGTGCTCAGAAATTGTCAAAACGTGTTTTTCAGCAGAAATAAACATGTTTTGGCAACTTTGGTCACCACCATGTAACTTATAGGGCAGGAACAGCACAGTTTTCAAAACGTGTTTTTCAGCCCGAAATAAACGCGTTTTGTCAGCCCTTAGAATCGCAGTGTAACTGCCTGGCTCAGAAGAGCACATTGAGTCAGCCCTTAACCCCAGTGTACAGAAATTGTCAAAACGTGTTTTTCAGCAGAAATAAACATGTTTTGGCAACTTTGGTAACCCCCATGTAACTTATAGGGTAGGAACAACACAGTTTTCAAAACGTGTTTTTCAGCCCGAAATAAACGCTTTTTCTCAGCCCTTAGATTCGCAGTGTAACTGCCTGGCTCAGAAGAGCACACTGAGTCAGCCCTTAACCCCAGTGCTCAGAAATTGTCAAAACGTGTTTTTCAGCAGAAATAAACATGTTTTGGCAACTTTGGTCACCACCATGTAACTTATAGGGCAGGAACAACACAGTTTTCAAAACGTGTTTTTCAGCCCGAAATAAACGCGTTTTGTCAGCCCTTAGAATCGCTGTGTAACTGCCTGGCTCAGAAGAGCACATTGAGTCAGCCCTTAACCCCAGTGCTCAGAAATTGTCAAAACGTGTTTTTCAGCAGAAATAAAGACGTTTTGGCAACTTTGGTCACCACCATGTAACTTATAGGGCAGGAACAACACAGTTTTCAAAACGTGTTTTTCAGCCCGAAATAAACGCTTTTTCTCAGCCCTTAGAATCGCTGTGTAACTGTCTGGCTCAGAAGAGCACATTGAGTCAGCCCTTAACCCCAGTGTGCAGAAATTGTCAAATCGTGTTTTTCAGCAGAAATAAACACGTTTTGGCAACTTTGGTAACCACCATGTAACTTTTAGGGCAGGAACAACACAGTTTTCAAAACGTGTTTTTCAGCCCGAAATAAACGCGTTTTGTCAGCCCTTAGAATCGCAGTGTAACTGCCTGGCTCAGAAGAGCACATTGAGTCAGCCCTTAACCCCAGTGTGCAGAAATTGTCAAAACGTGTTTTTCAGCAGAAATAAAGACGTTTTGGCAACTTTGGTCACCACCATGTAACTTATAGGGCAGGAACAGCACAGTTTTCAAAACGTGTTTTTCAGCCCGAAATAAACGCTTTTTCTCAGCCCTTAGATTCGCAGTGTAACTGCCTGGCTCAGAAGAGCACATTGAGTCAGCCCTTAACCCCAGTGCTCAGAAATTGTCAAAACGTGTTTTTCAGCAGAAATAAAGACGTTTTGGCAACTTTGGTCACCACCATGTAACTTATAGGGCAGGAACAGCACAGTTTTCAAAACGTGTTTTTCAGCCCGAAATAAACGCGTTTTGTCAGCCCTTAGAATCGCAGTGTAACTGCCTGGCTCAGAAGAGCACATTGAATCAGCCCTTAACCCCAGTTTACAGAAATTGTCAAAACGTGTTTTTCAGCAGAAATAAACATGTTTTGGCAACTTTGGTAACCCCCATGTAACTTATAGGGTAGGAACAACACAGTTTTCAAAACGTGTTTTTCAGTCCGAAATAAACGCTTTTTCTCAGCCCTTAGATTCGCAGTGTAACTGCCTGGCTCAGAAGAGCACACTGAGTCAGCCCTTAACCCCAGTGCTCAGAAATTGTCAAAACGTGTTTTTCAGCAGAAATAAACATGTTTTGGCAACTTTGGTCACCACCATGTAACTTATAGGGCAGGAACAGCACAGTTTTCAAAACGTGTTTTTCAGCCCGAAATAAACGCGTTTTGTCAGCCCTTAGAATCGCAGTGTAACTGCCTGGCTCAGAAGAGCACACTGAGTCAGCCCTTAACCCCAGTGCTCAGAAATTGTCAAAACGTGTTTTTCAGCAGAAATAAACACGTTTTGGCAACTTTGGTCACCCCCATGTAACTTATAGGGTAGGAACAACACAGTTTTCAAAACGTGTTTTTCAGCCCGAAATAAACGCGTTTTGTCAGCCCTTAGAATCGCAGTGTAACTGCCTGGCTCAGAAGAGCACACTGAGTCAGCCCTTAACCCCAGTGCTCAGAAATTGTCAAAACGTGTTTTTCAGCAGAAATAAACACGTTTTGGCAACTTTGGTCACCACCATGTAACTTATAGGGCAGGAACAACACAGTTTTCAAAACATGTTTTTCAGCCCGAAATAAACGCGTTTTGTCAGCCCTTAGAATCGCTGTGTAACTGCCTGGCTCAGAAGAGCACATTGAGTCAGCCCTTAACCCCAGTGCTCAGAAATTGTCAAAACGTGTTTTTCAGCAGAAATAAAGACGTTTTGGCAACTTTGGTCACCACCATGTAACTTATAGGGCAGGAACAACACAGTTTTCAAAACGTGTTTTTCGGCCCGAAATAAACGCTTTTTCTCAGCCCTTAGATTCGCAGTGTAACTGCCTGGCTCAGAAGAGCACACTGAGTCAGCCCTTAACCCCAGTGCTCAGAAATTGTCAAAACGTGTTTTTCAGCAGAAATAAACATGTTTTGGCAACTTTGGTCACCACCATGTAACTTATAGGGCAGGAACAGCACAGTTTTCAAAACGTGTTTTTCAGCCCGAAATAAACGCTTTTTCTCAGCCCTTAGAATCGCAGTGTAACTGCCTGGCTCAGAAGAGCACATTGAGTCAGCCCTTAACCCCAGTGTACAGAAATTGTCAAAACGTGTTTTTCAGCAGAAATAAACATGTTTTGGCAACTTTGGTAACCCCCATGTAACTTATAGGGTAGGAACAACACAGTTTTCAAAACGTGTTTTTCAGCCCGAAATAAACGCTTTTTCTCAGCCCTTAGATTCGCAGTGTAACTGCCTGGCTCAGAAGAGCACACTGAGTCAGCCCTTAACCCCAGTGCTCAGAAATTGTCAAATCGTGTTTTTCAGCAGAAATAAACATGTTTTGGCAACTTTGGTCACCACCATGTAACTTATAGGGCAGGAACAGCACAGTTTTCAAAACGTGTTTTTCAGCCCGAAATAAACGCTTTTTCTCAGCCCTTAGATTCGCAGTGTAACTGCCTGGCTCAGAAGAGCACATTGAGTCAGCCCTTAACCCCAGTGCTCAGAAATTGTCAAAACGTGTTTTTCAGCAGAAATAAAGACGTTTTGGCAACTTTGGTCACCACCATGTAACTTATAGGGCAGGAACAGCACAGTTTTCAAAACGTGTTTTTCAGCCCGAAATAAACGCGTTTTGTCAGCCCTTAGAATCGCAGTGTAACTGCCTGGCTCATAAGAGCACATTGAGTCAGCCCTTAACCCCAGTGTACAGAAATTGTCAAAACGTGTTTTTCAGCAGAAATAAACATGTTTTGGCAACTTTGGTAACCCCCATGTAACTTATAGGGCAGGAACAACACAGTTTTCAAAACGTGTTTTTCGGCCCGAAATAAACGCGTTTTGTCAGCCCTTAGAATCGCTGTGTAACTGCCTGGCTCAGAAGAGCACATTGAGTCAGCCCTTAACCCCAGTGTACAGAAATTGTCAAAACGTGTTTTTCAGCTGAAATAAACATGTTTTGGCAACTTTGGTAACCCCCATGTAACTTATAGGGTAGGAACAACACAGTTTTCAAAACGTGTTTTTCAGCCCGAAATAAACGCTTTTTCTCAGCCCTTAGATTCGCAGTGTAACTGCCTGGCTCAGAAGAGCAGATTGAGTCAGCCCTTAACCCCAGTGCTCAGAAATTGTCAAAACGTGTTTTTCAGCAGAAATAAAGACGTTTTGGCAACTTTGGTCACCACCATGTAACTTATAGGGCAGGAACAACACAGTTTTCAAAACGTGTTTTTCAGCCCGAAATAAACGCGTTTTGTCAGCCTTTAGAATTGCTGTGTAACTGCCTGGCTCAGAAGAGCACATTGAGTCAGCCCTTAACCCCAGTGTACAGAAATTGTCAAAACGTGTTTTTCAGCAGAAATAAACATGTTTTGGCAACTTTGGTAACCCCCGTGTAACTTATAGGGCAGGAACAACACAGTTTTCAAAACGTGTTTTTCAGCCCGAAATAAACGCTTTTTCTCAGCCCTTAGATTCGCAGTGTAACTGCCTGGCTCAGAAGAGCACATTGAGTCAGCCCTTAACCCCAGTGCTCAGAAATTGTCAAAACGTGTTTTTCAGCAGAAATAAAGACGTTTTGGCAACTTTGGTCACCACCATGTAACTTATAGGGCAGGAACAGCACAGTTTTCAAAACGTGTTTTTCAGCTCGAAATAAACGCTTTTTCTCAGCCCTTAGATTCGCAGTGTAACTGCCTGGCTCAGAAGAGCACATTGAGTCAGCCCTTAACCCCAGTGCTCAGAAATTGTCAAATCGTGTTTTTCAGCAGAAATAAACACGTTTTGGCAACTTTGGTCACCACCATGTAACTTTTAGGGCAGGAACAACACAGTTTTCAAAACGTGTTTTTCAGCACGAAATAAACGCTTTTTCTCAGCCCTTAGATTCGCAGTGTAACTGCCTGGCACAGAAGAGCACATTGAGTCAGCCCTTAACCCCAGTGCTCAGAAATTGTCAAAACGTGTTTTTCAGCAGAAATAAAGACGTTTTGGCAACTTTGGTCACCACCATGTAACTTATAGGGCAGGAACAGCACAGTTTTCAAAACGTGTTTTTCAGCCCGAAATAAACGCGTTTTGTCAGCCCTTAGAATCGCTGTGTAACTGCCTGGCTCAGAAGAGCACATTGAGTCAGCCCTTAACCCCAGTGTACAGAAATTGTCAAAACGTGTTTTTCAGCAGAAATAAACATGTTTTGGCAACTTTGGTCACCACCATGTAACTTATAGGGCAGGAACAACACAGTTTTCAAAACGTGTTTTTCAGCCCGAAATAAACGCGTTTTGTCAGCCCTTAGAATCGCAGTGTAACTGCCTGGCTCAGAAGAGCACATTGAGTCAGCCCTTAACCCCAGTGCTCAGAAATTGTCAAAACGTGTTTTTCAGCAGAAATAAAGACGTTTTGGCAACTTTGGTCACCACCATGTAACTTATAGGGCAGGAACAACACAGTTTTCAAAACGTGTTTTTCAGCCCGAAATAAACGCTTTTTCTCAGCCCTTAGAATCGCTGTGTAACTGTCTGGCTCAGAAGAGCACATTGAGTCAGCCCTTAACCCCAGTGTGCAGAAATTGTCAAATCGTGTTTTTCAGCAGAAATAAACACGTTTTGGCAACTTTGGTAACCACCATGTAACTTTTAGGGCAGGAACAACACAGTTTTCAAAACGTGTTTTTCAGCCCGAAATAAACGCGTTTTGTCAGCCCTTAGAATCGCAGTGTAACTGCCTGGCTCAGAAGAGCACATTGAGTCAGCCCTTAACCCCAGTGTGCAGAAATTGTCAAAACGTGTTTTTCAGCAGAAATAAAGACGTTTTGGCAACTTTGGTCACCACCATGTAACTTATAGGGCAGGAACAGCACAGTTTTCAAAACGTGTTTTTCAGCCCGAAATAAACGCTTTTTCTCAGCCCTTAGATTCGCAGTGTAACTGCCTGGCTCAGAAGAGCACATTGAGTCAGCCCTTAACCCCAGTGCTCAGAAATTGTCAAAACGTGTTTTTCAGCAGAAATAAAGACGTTTTGGCAACTTTGGTCACCACCATGTAACTTATAGGGCAGGAACAGCACAGTTTTCAAAACGTGTTTTTCAGCCCGAAATAAACGCGTTTTGTCAGCCCTTAGAATCGCAGTGTAACTGCCTGGCTCAGAAGAGCACATTGAATCAGCCCTTAACCCCAGTTTACAGAAATTGTCAAAACGTGTTTTTCAGCAGAAATAAACATGTTTTGGCAACTTTGGTAACCCCCATGTAACTTATAGGGTAGGAACAACACAGTTTTCAAAACGTGTTTTTCAGCCCGAAATAAACGCTTTTTCTCAGCCCTTAGATTCGCAGTGTAACTGCCTGGCTCAGAAGAGCACACTGAGTCAGCCCTTAACCCCAGTGCTCAGAAATTGTCAAAACGTGTTTTTCAGCAGAAATAAACATGTTTTGGCAACTTTGGTCACCACCATGTAACTTATAGGGCAGGAACAACACAGTTTTCAAAACGTGTTTTTCAGCCCGAAATAAACGCGTTTTGTCAGCCCTTAGAATCGCTGTGTAACTGCCTGGCTCAGAAGAGCACATTGAGTCAGCCCTTAACCCCAGTGCTCAGAAATTGTCAAATCGTGTTTTTCAGCAGAAATAAACACGTTTTGGCAACTTTGGTCACCACCATGTAACTTTTAGGGCAGGAACAACACAGTTTTCAAAACGTGTTTTTCAGCCCGAAATAAACGCGTTTTGTCAGCCCTTAGAATCGCTGTGTAACTGCCTGGCTCAGAAGAGCACATTGAGTCAGCCCTTAACCCCAGTGTACAGAAATTGTCAAAATGTGTTTTTCAGCAGAAATAAACATGTTTTGGCAACTTTGGTAACCTCCATGTAACTTATAGGGTAGGAACAACACAGTTTTCAAAACGTGTTTTTCAGCCCGAAATAAACGCTTTTTCTCAGCCCTTAGATTCGCAGTGTAACTGCCTGGCACAGAAGAGCACATTGAGTCAGCCCTTAACCCCAGTGCTCAGAAATTGTCAAAACGTGTTTTTCAGCAGAAATAAAGACGTTTTGGCAACTTTGGTCACCACCATGTAACTTATAGGGCAGGAACAGCACAGTTTTCAAAACGTGTTTTTCAGCCCGAAATAAACGCGTTTTGTCAGCCCTTAGAATCGCTGTGTAACTGCCTGGCTCAGAAGAGCACATTGAGTCAGCCCTTAACCCCAGTGTACAGAAATTGTCAAAACGTGTTTTTCAGCAGAAATAAACATGTTTTGGCAACTTTGGTAACCCCCATGTAACTTATAGGGTAGGAACAACACAGTTTTCAAAACGTGTTTTTCAGCCCGAAATAAACGCTTTTTCTCAGCCCTTAGATTCGCAGTGTAACTGCCTGGCTCAGAAGAGCACATTGAGTCAGCCCTTAACCCCAGTGCTCAGAAATTGTCAAAACGTGTTTTTCAGCAGAAATAAAGACGTTTTGGCAACTTTGGTCACCACCATGTAACTTATAGGGCAGGAACAGCACAGTTTTCAAAACGTGTTTTTCAGCCCGAAATAAACGCGTTTTGTCAGCCCTTAGAATCGCAGTGTAACTGCCTGGCTCAGAAGAGCACATTGAGTCAGCCCTTAACCCCAGTGTACAGAAATTGTCAAAACGTGTTTTTCAGCAGAAATAAACATGTTTTGGCAACTTTGGTAACCCCCATGTAACTTATAGGGTAGGAACAACACAGTTTTCAAAACGTGTTTTTCAGCCCGAAATAAACGCTTTTTCTCAGCCCTTAGATTCGCAGTGTAACTGCCTGGCTCAGAAGAGCACACTGAGTCAGCCCTTAACCCCAGTGCTCAGAAATTGTCAAAACGTGTTTTTCAGCAGAAATAAACATGTTTTGGCAACTTTGGTCACCACCATGTAACTTATAGGGCAGGAACAGCACAGTTTTCAAAACGTGTTTTTCAGCCCGAAATAAACGCGTTTTGTCAGCCCTTAGAATCGCAGTGTAACTGCCTGGCTCAGAAGAGCACATTGAGTCAGCCCTTAACCCCAGTGTACAGAAATTGTCAAAACGTGTTTTTCAGCAGAAATAAACATGTTTTGGCAACTTTGGTAACCCCCATGTAACTTATAGGGTAGGAACAACACAGTTTTCAAAACGTGTTTTTCAGCCCGAAATAAACGCTTTTTCTCAGCCCTTAGATTCGCAGTGTAACTGCCTGGCTCAGAAGAGCACACTGAGTCAGCCCTTAACCCCAGTGCTCAGAAATTGTCAAAACGTGTTTTTCAGCAGAAATAAACACGTTTTGGCAACTTTGGTCACCACCATGTAACTTATAGGGCAGGAACAACACAGTTTTCAAAACGTGTTTTTCAGCCCGAAATAAACGCGTTTTGTCAGCCCTTAGAATCGCTGTGTAACTGCCTGGCTCAGAAGAGCACACTGAGTCAGCCCTTAACCCCAGTGCTCAGAAATTGTCAAAACGTGTTTTTCAGCAGAAATAAACACGTTTTGGCAACTTTGGTCACCACCATGTAACTTATAGGGCAGGAACAACACAGTTTTCAAAACATGTTTTTCAGCCCGAAATAAACGCGTTTTGTCAGCCCTTAGAATCGCTGTGTAACTGCCTGGCTCAGAAGAGCACATTGAGTCAGCCCTTAACCCCAGTGCTCAGAAATTGTCAAAACGTGTTTTTCAGCAGAAATAAAGACGTTTTGGCAACTTTGGTAACCACCATGTAACTTTTAGGGCAGGAACAACACAGTTTTCAAAACGTGTTTTTCAGCCCGAAATAAACGCGTTTTGTCAGCCCTTAGAATCGCTGTGTAACTGCCTGGCTCAGAAGAGCACATTGAGTCAGCCCTTAACCCCAGTGTGCAGAAATTGTCAAAACGTGTTTTTCAGCAGAAATAAAGACGTTTTGGCAACTTTGGTCACCACCATGTAACTTATAGGGCAGGAACAGCACAGTTTTCAAAACGTGTTTTTCAGCCCGAAATAAACGCGTTTTGTCAGCCCTTAGAATCGCAGTGTAACTGCCTGGCTCAGAAGAGCACATTGAGTCAGCCCTTAACCCCAGTGTACAGAAATTGTCAAAACGTGTTTTTCAGCAGAAATAAACATGTTTTGGCAACTTTGGTAACCCCCATGTAACTTATAGGGTAGGAACAACACAGTTTTCAAAACGTGTTTTTCAGCCCGAAATAAACGCTTTTTCTCAGCCCTTAGATTCGCAGTGTAACTGCCTGGCTCAGAAGAGCACACTGAGTCAGCCCTTAACCCCAGTGCTCAGAAATTGTCAAAACGTGTTTTTCAGCAGAAATAAACATGTTTTGGCAACTTTGGTCACCACCATGTAACTTATAGGGCAGGAACAGCACAGTTTTCAAAACGTGTTTTTCAGCCCGAAATAAACGCTATTTCTCAGCCCTTAGATTCGCAGTGTAACTGCCTGGCTCAGAAGAGCACATTGAGTCAGCCCTTAACCCCACTGCTCAGAAATTGTCAAAACGTGTTTTTCAGCAGAAATAAAGACGTTTTGGCAACTTTGGTCACCACCATGTAACTTATAGGGCAGGAACAGCACAGTTTTCAAAACGTGTTTTTCAGCCCGAAATAAACGCGTTTTGTCAGCCCTTAGAATCGCAGTGTAACTGCCTGGCTCAGAAGAGCACATTGAGTCAGCCCTTAACCCCAGTGTACAGAAATTGTCAAAACGTGTTTTTCAGCAGAAATAAACATGTTTTGGCAACTTTGGTAACCCCCATGTAACTTATAGGGCAGGAACAACACAGTTTTCAAAACGTGTTTTTCGGCCCGAAATAAACGCGTTTTGTCAGCCCTTAGAATCGCTGTGTAACTGCCTGGCTCAGAAGAGCACATTGAGTCAGCCCTTAACCCCAGTGTACAGAAATTGTCAAAACGTGTTTTTCAGCTGAAATAAACATGTTTTGGCAACTTTGGTAACCCCCATGTAACTTATAGGGTAGGAACAACACAGTTTTCAAAACGTGTTTTTCAGCCCGAAATAAACGCTTTTTCTCAGCCCTTAGATTCGCAGTGTAACTGCCTGGCTCAGAAGAGCAGATTGAGTCAGCCCTTAACCCCAGTGCTCAGAAATTGTCAAAACGTGTTTTTCAGCAGAAATAAAGACGTTTTGGCAACTTTGGTCACCACCATGTAACTTATAGGGCAGGAACAGCACAGTTTTCAAAACGTGTTTTTCAGCCCGAAATAAACGCGTTTTGTCAGCCCTTAGAATCGCTGTGTAACTGCCTGGCTCAGAAGAGCACATTGAGTCAGCCCTTAACCCCAGTGTACAGAAATTGTCAAAACGTGTTTTTCAGCAGAAATAAACATGTTTTGGCAACTTTGGTAACCCCCATGTAACTTATAGGGTAGGAACAACACAGTTTTCAAAACGTGTTTTTCAGCCCGAAATAAACGCTTTTTCTCAGCCCTTAGATTCGCAGTGTAACTGCCTGGCTCAGAAGAGCACATTGAGTCAGCCCTTAACCCCAGTGCTCAGAAATTGTCAAAACGTGTTTTTCAGCAGAAATAAAGACGTTTTGGCAACTTTGGTCACCACCATGTAACTTATAGGGCAGGAACAGCACAGTTTTCAAAACGTGTTTTTCAGCCCGAAATAAACGCTTTTTCTCAGCCCTTAGATTCGCAGTGTAACTGCCTGGCTCAGAAGAGCACATTGAGTCAGCCCTTAACCCCAGTGCTCAGAAATTGTCAAAACGTGTTTTTCAGCAGAAATAAAGACGTTTTGGCAACTTTGGTCACCACCATGTAACTTATAGGGCAGGAACAGCACAGTTTTCAAAACGTGTTTTTCAGCCCGAAATAAACGCGTTTTGTCAGCCCTTAGAATCGCAGTGTAACTGCCTGGCTCAGAAGAGCACATTGAGTCAGCCCTTAACCCCAGTGTACAGAAATTGTCAAAACGTGTTTTTCAGCAGAAATAAACATGTTTTGGCAACTTTGGTAACCCCCATGTAACTTATAGGGCAGGAACAACACAGTTTTCAAAACGTGTTTTTCGGCCCGAAATAAACGCGTTTTGTCAGCCCTTAGAATCGCTGTGTAACTGCCTGGCTCAGAAGAGCACATTGAGTCAGCCCTTAACCCCAGTGTACAGAAATTGTCAAAACGTGTTTTTCAGCTGAAATAAACATGTTTTGGCAACTTTGGTAACCCCCATGTAACTTATAGGGTAGGAACAACACAGTTTTCAAAACGTGTTTTTCAGCCCGAAATAAACGCTTTTTCTCAGCCCTTAGATTCGCAGTGTAACTGCCTGGCTCAGAAGAGCAGATTGAGTCAGCCCTTAACCCCAGTGCTCAGAAATTGTCAAAAAGTGTTTTTCAGCAGAAATAAAGACGTTTTGGCAACTTTGGTCACCACCATGTAACTTATAGGGCAGGAACAACACAGTTTTCAAAACGTGTTTTTCAGCCCGAAATAAACGCGTTTTGTCAGCCTTTAGAATTGCTGTGTAACTGCCTGGCTCAGAAGAGCACATTGAGTCAGCCCTTAACCCCAGTGTACAGAAATTGTCAAAACGTGTTTTTCAGCAGAAATAAACATGTTTTGGCAACTTTGGTAACCCCCGTGTAACTTATAGGGCAGGAACAACACAGTTTTCAAAACGTGTTTTTCAGCCCGAAATAAACGCTTTTTCTCAGCCCTTAGATTCGCAGTGTAACTGCCTGGCTCAGAAGAGCACATTGAGTCAGCCCTTAACCCCAGTGCTCAGAAATTGTCAAAACGTGTTTTTCAGCAGAAATAAACATGTTTTGGCAACTTTGGTAACCCCCATGTAACTTATAGGGTAGGAACAACACAGTTTTCAAAACGTGTTTTTCAGCCCGAAATAAACGCTTTTTCTCAGCCCTTAGATTCGCAGTGTAACTGCCTGGCTCAGAAGAGCACATTGAGTCAGCCCTTAACCCCAGTGCTCAGAAATTGTCAAAACGTGTTTTTCAGCAGAAATAAAGACGTTTTGGCAACTTTGGTCACCACCATGTAACTTATAGGGCAGGAACAGCACAGTTTTCAAAACGTGTTTTTCAGCCCGAAATAAACGCGTTTTGTCAGCCCTTAGAATCGCAGTGTAACTGCCTGGCTCAGAAGAGCACATTGAGTCAGCCCTTAACCCCAGTGTACAGAAATTGTCAAAACGTGTTTTTCAGCAGAAATAAACATGTTTTGGCAACTTTGGTAACCCCCATGTAACTTATAGGGTAGGAACAACACAGTTTTCAAAACGTGTTTTTCAGCCCGAAATAAACGCTTTTTCTCAGCCCTTAGATTCGCAGTGTAACTGCCTGGCTCAGAAGAGCACATTGAGTCAGCCCTTAACCCCAGTGCTCAGAAATTGTCAAAACGTGTTTTTCAGCAGAAATAAAGACGTTTTGGCAACTTTGGTCACCACCATGTAACTTATAGGGCAGGAACAACACAGTTTTCAAAACGTGTTTTTCAGCCCGAAATAAACGCGTTTTGTCAGCCCTTAGAATCGCAGTGTAACTGCCTGGCTCAGAAGAGCACATTGAGTCAGCCCTTAACCCCAGTGTACAGAAATTGTCAAAACGTGTTTTTCAGCAGAAATAAACATGTTTTGGCAACTTTGGTAACCCCCGTGTAACTTATATGGCAGGAACAACACAGTTTTCAAAACGTGTTTTTCAGCCCGAAATAAACGCTTTTTCTCAGCCCTTAGATTCGCAGTGTAACTGCCTGGCTCAGAAGAGCACATTGAGTCAGCCCTTAACCCCAGTGCTCAGAAATTGTCAAAACGTGTTTTTCAGCAGAAATAAAGACGTTTTGGCAACTTTGGTCACCACCATGTAACTTATAGGGCAGGAACAGCACAGTTTTCAAAACGTGTTTTTCAGCCCGAAATAAACGCTTTTTCTCAGCCCTTAGATTCGCAGTGTAACTGCCTGGCTCAGAAGAGCACATTGAGTCAGCCCTTAACCCCAGTGCTCAGAAATTGTCAAATCGTGTTTTTCAGCAGAAATAAACACGTTTTGGCAACTTTGGTCACCACCATGTAACTTTTAGGGCAGGAACAACACAGTTTTCAAAACGTGTTTTTCAGCCCGAAATAAACGCGTTTTGTCAGCCCTTAGAATCGCTGTGTAACTGCCTGGCTCAGAAGAGCACATTGAGTCAGCCCTTAACCCCAGTGTACAGAAATTGTCAAAATGTGTTTTTCAGCAGAAATAAACATGTTTTGGCAACTTTGGTAACCCCCATGTAACTTATAGGGTAGGAACAACACAGTTTTCAAAACGTGTTTTTCAGCCCGAAATAAACGCTTTTTCTCAGCCCTTAGATTCGCAGTGTAACTGCCTGGCACAGAAGAGCACATTGAGTCAGCCCTTAACCCCAGTGCTCAGAAATTGTCAAAACGTGTTTTTCAGCAGAAATAAAGACGTTTTGGCAACTTTGGTCACCACCATGTAACTTATAGGGCAGGAACAGCACAGTTTTCAAAACGTGTTTTTCAGCCCGAAATAAACGCGTTTTGTCAGCCCTTAGAATCGCAGTGTAACTGCCTGGCTCAGAAGAGCACATTGAGTCAGCCCTTAACCCCAGTGTACAGAAATTGTCAAAACGTGTTTTTCAGCAGAAATAAACGTGTTTTGGCAACTTTGGTAACCCCCATGTAACTTATAGGGTAGGAACAACACAGTTTTCAAAACATGTTTTTCAGCCCGAAATAAACGCTTTTTCTCAGCCCTTAGATTCGCAGTGTAACTGTCTGGCTCAGAAGAGCACACTGAGTCAGCCCTTAACCCCAGTGCTCAGAAATTGTCAAAACGTGTTTTTCAGCAGAAATAAACATGTTTTGGCAACTTTGGTCACCACCATGTAACTTATAGGGCAGGAACAGCACAGTTTTCAAAACGTGTTTTTCAGCCCGAAATAAACGCGTTTTGTCAGCCCTTAGAATCGCAGTGTAACTGCCTGGCTCAGAAGAGCACATTGAGTCAGCCCTTAACCCCAGTGTACAGAAATTGTCAAAACGTGTTTTTCAGCAGAAATAAACATGTTTTGGCAACTTTGGTAACCCCCATGTAACTTATAGGGTAGGAACAACACAGTTTTCAAAACGTGTTTTTCAGCCCGAAATAAACGCTTTTTCTCAGCCCTTAGATTCGCAGTGTAACTGCCTGGCTCAGAAGAGCACATTGAGTCAGCCCTTAACCCCAGTGCTCAGAAATTGTCAAAACGTGTTTTTCAGCAGAAATAAAGACGTTTTGGCAACTTTGGTCACCACCATGTAACTTACAGGGCAGGAACAGCACAGTTTTCAAAACGTGTTTTTCAGCCCGAAATAAACGCTTTTTCTCAGCCCTTAGATTCGCAGTGTAACTGCCTGGCTCAGAAGAGCACATTGAGTCAGCCCTTAACCCCAGTGCTCAGAAATTGTCAAAACGTGTTTTTCAGCAGAAATAAAGACGTTTTGGCAACTTTGGTCACCACCATGTAACTTATAGGGCAGGAACAGCACAGTTTTCAAAACGTGTTTTTCAGCCCGAAATAAACGCGTTTTGTCAGCCCTTAGAATCGCAGTGTAACTGCCTGGCTCAGAAGAGCACATTGAATCAGCCCTTAACCCCAGTTTACAGAAATTGTCAAAACGTGTTTTTCAGCAGAAATAAACATGTTTTGGCAACTTTGGTAACCCCCATGTAACTTATAGGGTAGGAACAACACAGTTTTCAAAACGTGTTTTTCAGCCCGAAATAAACGCTTTTTCTCAGCCCTTAGATTCGCAGTGTAACTGCCTGGCTCAGAAGAGCACACTGAGTCAGCCCTTAACCCCAGTGCTCAGAAATTGTCAAAACGTGTTTTTCAGCAGAAATAAACATGTTTTGGCAACTTTGGTCACCACCATGTAACTTATAGGGCAGGAACAGCACAGTTTTCAAAACGTGTTTTTCAGCCCGAAATAAACGCGTTTTGTCAGCCCTTAGAATCGCAGTGTAACTGCCTGGCTCAGAAGAGCACATTGAGTCAGCCCTTAACCCCAGTGTACAGAAATTGTCAAAACGTGTTTTTCAGCAGAAATAAACATGTTTTGGCAACTTTGGTAACCCCCATGTAACTTATAGGGTAGGAACAACACAGTTTTCAAAACGTGTTTTTCAGCCCGAAATAAACGCTTTTTCTCAGCCCTTAGATTCGCAGTGTAACTGCCTGGCTCAGAAGAGCACACTGAGTCAGCCCTTAACCCCAGTGCTCAGAAATTGTCAAAACGTGTTTTTCAGCAGAAATAAACATGTTTTGGCAACTTTGGTCACCACCATGTAACTTATAGGGCAGGAACAACACAGTTTTCAAAACGTGTTTTTCAGCCCGAAATAAACGCGTTTTGTCAGCCCTTAGAATCGCTGTGTAACTGCCTGGCTCAGAAGAGCACATTGAGTCAGCCCTTAACCCCAGTGCTCAGAAATTGTCAAATCGTGTTTTTCAGCAGAAATAAACACGTTTTGGCAACTTTGGTCACCACCATGTAACTTTTAGGGCAGGAACAACACAGTTTTCAAAACGTGTTTTTCAGCCCGAAATAAACGCGTTTTGTCAGCCCTTAGAATCGCTGTGTAACTGCCTGGCTCAGAAGAGCACATTGAGTCAGCCCTTAACCCCAGTGTACAGAAATTGTCAAAATGTGTTTTTCAGCAGAAATAAACATGTTTTGGCAACTTTGGTAACCTCCATGTAACTTATAGGGTAGGAACAACACAGTTTTCAAAACGTGTTTTTCAGCCCGAAATAAACGCTTTTTCTCAGCCCTTAGATTCGCAGTGTAACTGCCTGGCACAGAAGAGCACATTGAGTCAGCCCTTAACCCCAGTGCTCAGAAATTGTCAAAACGTGTTTTTCAGCAGAAATAAAGACGTTTTGGCAACTTTGGTCACCACCATGTAACTTATAGGGCAGGAACAGCACAGTTTTCAAAACGTGTTTTTCAGCCCGAAATAAACGCGTTTTGTCAGCCCTTAGAATCGCTGTGTAACTGCCTGGCTCAGAAGAGCACATTGAGTCAGCCCTTAACCCCAGTGTACAGAAATTGTCAAAACGTGTTTTTCAGCAGAAATAAACATGTTTTGGCAACTTTGGTAACCCCCATGTAACTTATAGGGTAGGAACAACACAGTTTTCAAAACGTGTTTTTCAGCCCGAAATAAACGCTTTTTCTCAGCCCTTAGATTCGCAGTGTAACTGCCTGGCTCAGAAGAGCACATTGAGTCAGCCCTTAACCCCAGTGCTCAGAAATTGTCAAAACGTGTTTTTCAGCAGAAATAAAGACGTTTTGGCAACTTTGGTCACCACCATGGAACTAATAGGGCAGGAACAGCACAGTTTTCAAAACGTGTTTTTCAGCCCGAAATAAACGCGTTTTGTCAGCCCTTAGAATCGCAGTGTAACTGCCTGGCTCAGAAGAGCACATTGAGTCAGCCCTTAACCCCAGTGTACAGAAATTGTCAAAACGTGTTTTTCAGCAGAAATAAACATGTTTTGGCAACTTTGGTAACCCCCATGTAACTTATAGGGTAGGAACAACACAGTTTTCAAAACGTGTTTTTCAGCCCGAAATAAACGCTTTTTCTCAGCCCTTAGATTCGCAGTGTAACTGCCTGGCTCAGAAGAGCACACTGAGTCAGCCCTTAACCCCAGTGCTCAGAAATTGTCAAAACGTGTTTTTCAGCAGAAATAAACATGTTTTGGCAACTTTGGTCACCACCATGTAACTTATAGGGCAGGAACAGCACAGTTTTCAAAACGTGTTTTTCAGCCCGAAATAAACGCGTTTTGTCAGCCCTTAGAATCGCAGTGTAACTGCCTGGCTCAGAAGAGCACATTGAGTCAGCCCTTAACCCCAGTGTACAGAAATTGTCAAAACGTGTTTTTCAGCAGAAATAAACATGTTTTGGCAACTTTGGTAACCCCCATGTAACTTATAGGGTAGGAACAACACAGTTTTCAAAACGTGTTTTTCAGCCCGAAATAAACGCTTTTTCTCAGCCCTTAGATTCGCAGTGTAACTGCCTGGCTCAGAAGAGCACACTGAGTCAGCCCTTAACCCCAGTGCTCAGAAATTGTCAAAACGTGTTTTTCAGCAGAAATAAACACGTTTTGGTAACTTTGGTCACCACCATGTAACTTATAGGGCAGGAACAACACAGTTTTCAAAACGTGTTTTTCAGCCCGAAATAAACGCGTTTTGTCAGCCCTTAGAATCGCTGTGTAACTGCCTGGCTCAGAAGAGCACACTGAGTCAGCCCTTAACCCCAGTGCTCAGAAATTGTCAAAACGTGTTTTTCAGCAGAAATAAACACGTTTTGGCAACTTTGGTCACCACCATGTAACTTATAGGGCAGGAACAACACAGTTTTCAAAACGTGTTTTTCAGCCCGAAATAAACGCGTTTTGTCAGCCCTTAGAATCGCTGTGTAACTGCCTGGCTCAGAAGAGCACATTGAGTCAGCCCTTAACCCCAGTGCTCAGAAATTGTCAAAACGTGTTTTTCAGCAGAAATAAAGACGTTTTGGCAACTTTGGTCACCACCATGTAACTTATAGGGCAGGAACAGCACAGTTTTCAAAACGTGTTTTTCAGCCCGAAATAAACGCGTTTTGTCAGCCCTTAGAATCGCTGTGTAACTGCCTGGCTCAGAAGAGCACATTGAGTCAGCCCTTAACCCCAGTGTGCAGAAATTGTCAAATCGTGTTTTTCAGCAGAAATAAACACGTTTTGGCAACTTTGGTAACCACCATGTAACTTTTAGGGCAGGAACAACACAGTTTTCAAAACGTGTTTTTCAGCCCGAAATAAACGCGTTTTGTCAGCCCTTAGAATCGCTGTGTAACTGCCTGGCTCAGAAGAGCACATTGAGTCAGCCCTTAACCCCAGTGTGCAGAAATTGTCAAAACGTGTTTTTCAGCAGAAATAAAGACGTTTTGGCAACTTTGGTCACCACCATGTAACTTATAGGGCAGGAACAGCACAGTTTTCAAAACGTGTTTTTCAGCCCGAAATAAACGCGTTTTGTCAGCCCTTAGAATCGCAGTGTAACTGCCTGGCTCAGAAGAGCACATTGAGTCAGCCCTTAACCCCAGTGTACAGAAATTGTCAAAACGTGTTTTTCAGCAGAAATAAACATGTTTTGGCAACTTTGGTAACCCCCATGTAACTTATAGGGTAGGAACAACACAGTTTTCAAAACGTGTTTTTCAGCCCGAAATAAACGCTTTTTCTCAGCCCTTAGATTCGCAGTGTAACTGCCTGGCTCAGAAGAGCACATTGAGTCAGCCCTTAACCCCAGTGCTCAGAAATTGTCAAAACGTGTTTTTCAGCAGAAATAAAGACGTTTTGGCAACTTTGGTCACCACCATGTAACTTATAGGGCAGGAACAACACAGTTTTCAAAACGTGTTTTTCAGCCCGAAATAAACGCGTTTTGTCAGCCCTTAGAATCGCAGTGTAACTGCCTGGCTCAGAAGAGCACATTGAGTCAGCCCTTAACCCCAGTGTACAGAAATTGTCAAAACGTGTTTTTCAGCAGAAATAAACATGTTTTGGCAACTTTGGTAACCCCCGTGTAACTTATATGGCAGGAACAACACAGTTTTCAAAACGTGTTTTTCAGCCCGAAATAAACGCTTTTTCTCAGCCCTTAGATTCGCAGTGTAACTGCCTGGCTCAGAAGAGCACATTGAGTCAGCCCTTAACCCCAGTGCTCAGAAATTGTCAAAACGTGTTTTTCAGCAGAAATAAAGACGTTTTGGCAACTTTGGTCACCACCATGTAACTTATAGGGCAGGAACAGCACAGTTTTCAAAACGTGTTTTTCAGCCCGAAATAAACGCTTTTTCTCAGCCCTTAGATTCGCAGTGTAACTGCCTGGCTCAGAAGAGCACATTGAGTCAGCCCTTAACCCCAGTGCTCAGAAATTGTCAAATCGTGTTTTTCAGCAGAAATAAACACGTTTTGGCAACTTTGGTCACCACCATGTAACTTTTAGGGCAGGAACAACACAGTTTTCAAAACGTGTTTTTCAGCCCGAAATAAACGCGTTTTGTCAGCCCTTAGAATCGCTGTGTAACTGCCTGGCTCAGAAGAGCACATTGAGTCAGCCCTTAACCCCAGTGTACAGAAATTGTCAAAATGTGTTTTTCAGCAGAAATAAACATGTTTTGGCAACTTTGGTAACCCCCATGTAACTTATAGGGTAGGAACAACACAGTTTTCAAAACGTGTTTTTCAGCCCGAAATAAACGCTTTTTCTCAGCCCTTAGATTCGCAGTGTAACTGCCTGGCACAGAAGAGCACATTGAGTCAGCCCTTAACCCCAGTGCTCAGAAATTGTCAAAACGTGTTTTTCAGCAGAAATAAAGACGTTTTGGCAACTTTGGTCACCACCATGTAACTTATAGGGCAGGAACAGCACAGTTTTCAAAACGTGTTTTTCAGCCCGAAATAAACGCGTTTTGTCAGCCCTTAGAATCGCAGTGTAACTGCCTGGCTCAGAAGAGCACATTGAGTCAGCCCTTAACCCCAGTGTACAGAAATTGTCAAAACGTGTTTTTCAGCAGAAATAAACGTGTTTTGGCAACTTTGGTAACCCCCATGTAACTTATAGGGTAGGAACAACACAGTTTTCAAAACATGTTTTTCAGCCCGAAATAAACGCTTTTTCTCAGCCCTTAGATTCGCAGTGTAACTGTCTGGCTCAGAAGAGCACACTGAGTCAGCCCTTAACCCCAGTGCTCAGAAATTGTCAAAACGTGTTTTTCAGCAGAAATAAACATGTTTTGGCAACTTTGGTCACCACCATGTAACTTATAGGGCAGGAACAGCACAGTTTTCAAAACGTGTTTTTCAGCCCGAAATAAACGCGTTTTGTCAGCCCTTAGAATCGCAGTGTAACTGCCTGGCTCAGAAGAGCACATTGAGTCAGCCCTTAACCCCAGTGTACAGAAATTGTCAAAACGTGTTTTTCAGCAGAAATAAACATGTTTTGGCAACTTTGGTAACCCCCATGTAACTTATAGGGTAGGAACAACACAGTTTTCAAAACGTGTTTTTCAGCCCGAAATAAACGCTTTTTCTCAGCCCTTAGATTCGCAGTGTAACTGCCTGGCTCAGAAGAGCACATTGAGTCAGCCCTTAACCCCAGTGCTCAGAAATTGTCAAAACGTGTTTTTCAGCAGAAATAAAGACGTTTTGGCAACTTTGGTCACCACCATGTAACTTACAGGGCAGGAACAGCACAGTTTTCAAAACGTGTTTTTCAGCCCGAAATAAACGCTTTTTCTCAGCCCTTAGATTCGCAGTGTAACTGCCTGGCTCAGAAGAGCACATTGAGTCAGCCCTTAACCCCAGTGCTCAGAAATTGTCAAAACGTGTTTTTCAGCAGAAATAAAGACGTTTTGGCAACTTTGGTCACCACCATGTAACTTATAGGGCAGGAACAGCACAGTTTTCAAAACGTGTTTTTCAGCCCGAAATAAACGCGTTTTGTCAGCCCTTAGAATCGCAGTGTAACTGCCTGGCTCAGAAGAGCACATTGAATCAGCCCTTAACCCCAGTTTACAGAAATTGTCAAAACGTGTTTTTCAGCAGAAATAAACATGTTTTGGCAACTTTGGTAACCCCCATGTAACTTATAGGGTAGGAACAACACAGTTTTCAAAACGTGTTTTTCAGCCCGAAATAAACGCTTTTTCTCAGCCCTTAGATTCGCAGTGTAACTGCCTGGCTCAGAAGAGCACACTGAGTCAGCCCTTAACCCCAGTGCTCAGAAATTGTCAAAACGTGTTTTTCAGCAGAAATAAACATGTTTTGGCAACTTTGGTCACCACCATGTAACTTATAGGGCAGGAACAGCACAGTTTTCAAAACGTGTTTTTCAGCCCGAAATAAACGCGTTTTGTCAGCCCTTAGAATCGCAGTGTAACTGCCTGGCTCAGAAGAGCACATTGAGTCAGCCCTTAACCCCAGTGTACAGAAATTGTCAAAACGTGTTTTTCAGCAGAAATAAACATGTTTTGGCAACTTTGGTAACCCCCATGTAACTTATAGGGTAGGAACAACACAGTTTTCAAAACGTGTTTTTCTGCCCGAAATAAACGCTTTTTCTCAGCCCTTAGATTCGCAGTGTAACTGCCTGGCTCAGAAGAGCACACTGAGTCAGCCCTTAACCCCAGTGCTCAGAAATTGTCAAAACGTGTTTTTCAGCAGAAATAAACATGTTTTGGCAACTTTGGTCACCACCATGTAACTTATAGGGCAGGAACAACACAGTTTTCAAAACGTGTTTTTCAGCCCGAAATAAACGCGTTTTGTCAGCCCTTAGAATCGCTGTGTAACTGCCTGGCTCAGAAGAGCACATTGAGTCAGCCCTTAACCCCAGTGCTCAGAAATTGTCAAATCGTGTTTTTCAGCAGAAATAAACACGTTTTGGCAACTTTGGTCACCACCATGTAACTTTTAGGGCAGGAACAACACAGTTTTCAAAACGTGTTTTTCAGCCCGAAATAAACGCGTTTTGTCAGCCCTTAGAATCGCTGTGTAACTGCCTGGCTCAGAAGAGCACATTGAGTCAGCCCTTAACCCCAGTGTACAGAAATTGTCAAAACGTGTTTTTCAGCAGAAATAAACATGTTTTGGCAACTTTGGTAACCCCCATGTAACTTATAGGGTAGGAACAACACAGTTTTCAAAACGTGTTTTTCAGCCCGAAATAAACGCTTTTTCTCAGCCCTTAGATTCGCAGTGTAACTGCCTGGCTCAGAAGAGCACATTGAGTCAGCCCTTAACCCCAGTGCTCAGAAATTGTCAAAACGTGTTTTTCAGCAGAAATAAAGACGTTTTGGCAACTTTGGTCACCACCATGGAACTAATAGGGCAGGAACAGCACAGTTTTCAAAACGTGTTTTTCAGCCCGAAATAAACGCGTTTTGTCAGCCCTTAGAATCGCAGTGTAACTGCCTGGCTCAGAAGAGCACATTGAGTCAGCCCTTAACCCCAGTGTACAGAAATTGTCAAAACGTGTTTTTCAGCAGAAATAAACATGTTTTGGCAACTTTGGTAACCCCCATGTAACTTATAGGGTAGGAACAACACAGTTTTCAAAACGTGTTTTTCAGCCCGAAATAAACGCTTTTTCTCAGCCCTTAGATTCGCAGTGTAACTGCCTGGCTCAGAAGAGCACACTGAGTCAGCCCTTAACCCCAGTGCTCAGAAATTGTCAAAACGTGTTTTTCAGCAGAAATAAACATGTTTTGGCAACTTTGGTCACCACCATGTAACTTATAGGGCAGGAACAGCACAGTTTTCAAAACGTGTTTTTCAGCCCGAAATAAACGCGTTTTGTCAGCCCTTAGAATCGCAGTGTAACTGCCTGGCTCAGAAGAGCACATTGAGTCAGCCCTTAACCCCAGTGTACAGAAATTGTCAAAACGTGTTTTTCAGCAGAAATAAACATGTTTTGGCAACTTTGGTAACCCCCATGTAACTTATAGGGTAGGAACAACACAGTTTTCAAAACGTGTTTTTCAGCCCGAAATAAACGCTTTTTCTCAGCCCTTAGATTCGCAGTGTAACTGCCTGGCTCAGAAGAGCACACTGAGTCAGCCCTTAACCCCAGTGCTCAGAAATTGTCAAAACGTGTTTTTCAGCAGAAATAAACACGTTTTGGTAACTTTGGTCACCACCATGTAACTTATAGGGCAGGAACAACACAGTTTTCAAAACGTGTTTTTCAGCCCGAAATAAACGCGTTTTGTCAGCCCTTAGAATCGCTGTGTAACTGCCTGGCTCAGAAGAGCACACTGAGTCAGCCCTTAACCCCAGTGCTCAGAAATTGTCAAAACGTGTTTTTCAGCAGAAATAAACACGTTTTGGCAACTTTGGTCACCACCATGTAACTTATAGGGCAGGAACAACACAGTTTTCAAAACGTGTTTTTCAGCCCGAAATAAACGCGTTTTGTCAGCCCTTAGAATCGCTGTGTAACTGCCTGGCTCAGAAGAGCACATTGAGTCAGCCCTTAACCCCAGTGCTCAGAAATTGTCAAAACGTGTTTTTCAGCAGAAATAAAGACGTTTTGGCAACTTTGGTCACCACCATGTAACTTATAGGGCAGGAACAGCACAGTTTTCAAAACGTGTTTTTCAGCCCGAAATAAACGCGTTTTGTCAGCCCTTAGAATCGCTGTGTAACTGCCTGGCTCAGAAGAGCACATTGAGTCAGCCCTTAACCCCAGTGTGCAGAAATTGTCAAATCGTGTTTTTCAGCAGAAATAAACACGTTTTGGCAACTTTGGTAACCACCATGTAACTTTTAGGGCAGGAACAACACAGTTTTCAAAACGTGTTTTTCAGCCCGAAATAAACGCGTTTTGTCAGCCCTTAGAATCGCTGTGTAACTGCCTGGCTCAGAAGAGCACATTGAGTCAGCCCTTAACCCCAGTGTGCAGAAATTGTCAAAACGTGTTTTTCAGCAGAAATAAAGACGTTTTGGCAACTTTGGTCACCACCATGTAACTTATAGGGCAGGAACAGCACAGTTTTCAAAACGTGTTTTTCAGCCCGAAATAAACGCGTTTTGTCAGCCCTTAGAATCGCAGTGTAACTGCCTGGCTCAGAAGAGCACATTGAGTCAGCCCTTAACCCCAGTGTACAGAAATTGTCAAAACGTGTTTTTCAGCAGAAATAAACATGTTTTGGCAACTTTGGTAACCCCCATGTAACTTATAGGGTAGGAACAACACAGTTTTCAAAACGTGTTTTTCAGCCCGAAATAAACGCTTTTTCTCAGCCCTTAGATTCGCAGTGTAACTGCCTGGCTCAGAAGAGCACATTGAGTCAGCCCTTAACCCCAGTGCTCAGAAATTGTCAAAACGTGTTTTTCAGCAGAAATAAAGACGTTTTGGCAACTTTGGTCACCACCATGTAACTTATAGGGCAGGAACAACACAGTTTTCAAAACGTGTTTTTCAGCCCGAAATAAACGCGTTTTGTCAGCCTTTAGAATTGCTGTGTAACTGCCTGGCTCAGAAGAGCACATTGAGTCAGCCCTTAACCCCAGTGTACAGAAATTGTCAAAACGTGTTTTTCAGCAGAAATAAACATGTTTTGGCAACTTTGGTAACCCCCGTGTAACTTATAGGGCAGGAACAACACAGTTTTCAAAACGTGTTTTTCAGCCCGAAATAAACGCTTTTTCTCAGCCCTTAGATTCGCAGTGTAACTGCCTGGCTCAGAAGAGCACATTGAGTCAGCCCTTAACCCCAGTGCTCAGAAATTGTCAAAACGTGTTTTTCAGCAGAAATAAAGACGTTTTGGCAACTTTGGTCACCACCATGTAACTTATAGGGCAGGAACAGCACAGTTTTCAAAACGTGTTTTTCAGCCCGAAATAAACGCTTTTTCTCAGCCCTTAGATTCGCAGTGTAACTGCCTGGCTCAGAAGAGCACATTGAGTCAGCCCTTAACCCCAGTGCTCAGAAATTGTCAAATCGTGTTTTTCAGCAGAAATAAACACGTTTTGGCAACTTTGGTCACCACCATGTAACTTTTAGGGCAGGAACAACACAGTTTTCAAAACGTGTTTTTCAGCCCGAAATAAACGCGTTTTGTCAGCCCTTAGAATCGCTGTGTAACTGCCTGGCTCAGAAGAGCACATTGAGTCAGCCCTTAACCCCAGTGTACAGAAATTGTCAAAATGTGTTTTTCAGCAGAAATAAACATGTTTTGGCAACTTTGGTAACCCCCATGTAACTTATAGGGTAGGAACAACACAGTTTTCAAAACGTGTTTTTCAGCCCGAAATAAACGCTTTTTCTCAGCCCTTAGATTCGCAGTGTAACTGCCTGGCACAGAAGAGCACATTGAGTCAGCCCTTAACCCCAGTGCTCAGAAATTGTCAAAACGTGTTTTTCAGCAGAAATAAAGACGTTTTGGCAACTTTGGTCACCACCATGTAACTTATAGGGCAGGAACAGCACAGTTTTCAAAACGTGTTTTTCAGCCCGAAATAAACGCGTTTTGTCAGCCCTTAGAATCGCTGTGTAACTGCCTGGCTCAGAAGAGCACATTGAGTCAGCCCTTAACCCCAGTGTACAGAAATTGTCAAAACGTGTTTTTCAGCAGAAATAAACATGTTTTGGCAACTTTGGTAACCCCCATGTAACTTATAGGGTAGGAACAACACAGTTTTCAAAACGTGTTTTTCAGCCCGAAATAAACGCTTTTTCTCAGCCCTTAGATTCGCAGTGTAACTGCCTGGCTCAGAAGAGCACATTGAGTCAGCCCTTAACCCCAGTGCTCAGAAATTGTCAAAACGTGTTTTTCAGCAGAAATAAGATCGTTTTGGCAACTTTGGTCACCACCATGTAACTTATAGGGCAGGAACAGCACAGTTTTCAAAACGTGTTTTTCAGCCCGAAATAAACGCGTTTTGTCAGCCCTTAGAATCGCAGTGTAACTGCCTGGCTCAGAAGAGCACATTGAGTCAGCCCTTAACCCCAGTGTACAGAAATTGTCAAAACGTGTTTTTCAGCAGAAATAAACATGTTTTGGCAACTTTGGTAACCCCCATGTAACTTATAGGGTAGGAACAACACAGTTTTCAAAACGTGTTTTTCAGCCCGAAATAAACGCTTTTTCTCAGCCCTTAGATTCGCAGTGTAACTGCCTGGCTCAGAAGAGCACACTGAGTCAGCCCTTAACCCCAGTGCTCAGAAATTGTCAAAACGTGTTTTTCAGCAGAAATAAACATGTTTTGGCAACTTTGGTCACCACCATGTAACTTATAGGGCAGGAACAACACAGTTTTCAAAACGTGTTTTTCAGCCCGAAATAAACGCGTTTTGTCAGCCCTTAGAATCGCTGTGTAACTGCCTGGCTCAGAAGAGCACATTGAGTCAGCCCTTAACCCCAGTGCTCAGAAATTGTCAAAACGTGTTTTTCAGCAGAAATAAACATGTTTTGGCAACTTTGGTCACCACCATGTAACTTATAGGGCAGGAACAGCACAGTTTTCAAAACGTGTTTTTCAGCCCGAAATAAACGCTTTTTCTCAGCCCTTAGATTCGCAGTGTAACTGCCTGGCTCAGAAGAGCACATTGAGTCAGCCCTTAACCCCAGTGCTCAGAAATTGTCAAAACGTGTTTTTCAGCAGAAATAAACACGTTTTGGCAACTTTGGTCACCACCATGTAACTTTTAGGGCAGGAACAACACAGTTTTCAAAACGTGTTTTTCAGCCCGAAATAAACGCGTTTTGTCAGCCCTTAGAATCGCTGTGTAACTGCCTGGCTCAGAAGAGCACATTGAGTCAGCCCTTAACCCCAGTGTACAGAAATTGTCAAAATGTGTTTTTCAGCAGAAATAAACATGTTTTGGCAACTTTGGTAACCTCCATGTAACTTATAGGGCAGGAACAGCACAGTTTTCAAAACGTGTTTTTCAGCCCGAAATAAACGCGTTTTGTCAGCCCTTAGAATCGCTGTGTAACTGCCTGGCTCAGAAGAGCACACTGAGTCAGCCCTTAACCCCAGTGCTCAGAAATTGTCAAATCGTGTTTTTCAGCAGAAATAAACACGTTTTGGCAACTTTGGTCACCACCATGTAACTTTTAGGGCAGGAACAACACAGTTTTCAAAACGTGTTTTTCAGCCCGAAATAAACGCGTTTTGTCAGCCCTTAGAATCGCTGTGTAACTGCCTGGCTCAGAAGAGCACATTGAGTCAGCCCTTAACCCCAGTGTACAGAAATTGTCAAAATGTGTTTTTCAGCAGAAATAAACATGTTTTGGCAACTTTGGTAACCTCCATGTAACTTATAGGGTAGGAACAACACAGTTTTCAAAACGTGTTTTTCAGCCCGAAATAAACGCTTTTTCTCAGCCCTTAGATTCGCAGTGTAACTGCCTGGCACAGAAGAGCACATTGAGTCAGCCCTTAACCCCAGTGCTCAGAAATTGTCAAAACGTGTTTTTCAGCAGAAATAAAGACGTTTTGGCAACTTTGGTCACCACCATGTAACTTATAGGGCAGGAACAGCACAGTTTTCAAAACGTGTTTTTCAGCCCGAAATAAACGCGTTTTGTCAGCCTTTAGAATCGCTGTGTAACTGCCTGGCTCAGAAGAGCACATTGAGTCAGCCCTTAACCCCAGTGTACAGAAATTGTCAAAACGTGTTTTTCAGCAGAAATAAACATGTTTTGGCAACTTTGGTAACCCCCATGTAACTTATAGGGTAGGAACAACACAGTTTTCAAAACGTGTTTTTCAGCCCGAAATAAACGCTTTTTCTCAGCCCTTAGATTCGCAGTGTAACTGCCTGGCTCAGAAGAGCACATTGAGTCAGCCCTTAACCCCAGTGCTCAGAAATTTTCAAAACGTGTTTTTCAGCAGAAATAAAGACGTTTTGGCAACTTTGGTCACCACCATGTAACTTATAGGGCAGGAACAGCACAGTTTTCAAAACGTGTTTTTCAGCCCGAAATAAACGCGTTTTGTCAGCCCTTAGAATCGCAGTGTAACTGCCTGGCTCAGAAGAGCACATTGAGTCAGCCCTTAACCCCAGTGTACAGAAATTGTCAAAACGTGTTTTTCAGCAGAAATAAACATGTTTTGGCAACATTGGTAACCCCCATGTAACTTATAGGGTAGGAACAACACAGTTTTCAAAACGTGTTTTTCAGCCCGAAATAAACGCTTTTTCTCAGCCCTTAGATTCGCAGTGTAACTGCCTGGCTCAGAAGAGCACACTGAGTCAGCCCTTAACCCCAGTGCTCAGAAATTGTCAAAACGTGTTTTTCAGCAGAAATAAACATGTTTTGGCAACTTTGGTCACCACCATGTAACTTATAGGGCAGGAACAGCACAGTTTTCAAAACGTGTTTTTCAGCCCGAAATAAACGCGTTTTGTCAGCCCTTAGAATCGCAGTGTAACTGCCTGGCTCAGAAGAGCACATTGAGTCAGCCCTTAACCCCAGTGTACAGAAATTGTCAAAACGTGTTTTTCAGCAGAAATAAACATGTTTTGGCAACTTTGGTAACCCCCATGTAACTTATAGGGTAGGAACAACACAGTTTTCAAAACGTGTTTTTCAGCCCGAAATAAACGCTTTTTCTCAGCCCTTAGATTCGCAGTGTAACTGCCTGGCTCAGAAGAGCACACTGAGTCAGCCCTTAACCCCAGTGCTCAGAAATTGTCAAAACGTGTTTTTCAGCAGAAATAAACACGTTTTGGTAACTTTGGTCACCACCATGTAACTTATAGGGCAGGAACAACACAGTTTTCAAAACGTGTTTTTCAGCCCGAATAAACGCGTTTTGTCAGCCCTTAGAATCGCTGTGTAACTGCCTGGCTCAGAAGAGCACACTGAGTCAGCCCTTAACCCCAGTGCTCAGAAATTGTCAAAACGTGTTTTTCAGCAGAAATAAACACGTTTTGGCAACTTTGGTCACCACCATGTAACTTATAGGGCAGGAACAACACAGTTTTCAAAACGTGTTTTTCAGCCCGAAATAAACGCGTTTTGTCAGCCCTTAGAATCGCTGTGTAACTGCCTGGCTCAGAAGAGCACATTGAGTCAGCCCTTAACCCCAGTGCTCAGAAATTGTCAAAACGTGTTTTTCAGCAGAAATAAAGACGTTTTGGCAACTTTGGTCACCACCATGTAACTTATAGGGCAGGAACAGCACAGTTTTCAAAACGTGTTTTTCAGCCCGAAATAAACGCGTTTTGTCAGCCCTTAGAATCGCTGTGTAACTGCCTGGCTCAGAAGAGCACATTGAGTCAGCCCTTAACCCCAGTGTGCAGAAATTGTCAAATCGTGTTTTTCAGCAGAAATAAACACGTTTTGGCAACTTTGGTAACCACCATGTAACTTTTAGGGCAGGAACAACACAGTTTTCAAAACGTGTTTTTCAGCCCGAAATAAACGCGTTTTGTCAGCCCTTAGAATCGCTGTGTAACTGCCTGGCTCAGAAGAGCACATTGAGTCAGCCCTTAACCCCAGTGTGCAGAAATTGTCAAAACGTGTTTTTCAGCAGAAATAAAGACGTTTTGGCAACTTTGGTCACCACCATGTAACTTATAGGGCAGGAACAGCACAGTTTTCAAAACGTGTTTTTCAGCCCGAAATAAACGCGTTTTGTCAGCCCTTAGAATCGCAGTGTAACTGCCTGGCTCAGAAGAGCACATTGAGTCAGCCCTTAACCCCAGTGTACAGAAATTGTCAAAACGTGTTTTTCAGCAGAAATAAACATGTTTTGGCAACTTTGGTAACCCCCATGTAACTTATAGGGTAGGAACAACACAGTTTTCAAAACGTGTTTTTCAGCCCGAAATAAACGCTTTTTCTCAGCCCTTAGATTCGCAGTGTAACTGCCTGGCTCAGAAGAGCACACTGAGTCAGCCCTTAACCCCAGTGCTCAGAAATTGTCAAAACGTGTTTTTCAGCAGAAATAAACATGTTTTGGCAACTTTGGTCACCACCATGTAACTTATAGGGCAGGAACAGCACAGTTTTCAAAACGTGTTTTTCAGCCCGAAATAAACGCTTTTTCTCAGCCCTTAGATTCGCAGTGTAACTGCCTGGCTCAGAAGAGCACATTGAGTCAGCCCTTAACCCCAGTGCTCAGAAATTGTCAAAACGTGTTTTTCAGCAGAAATAAAGACGTTTTGGCAACTTTGGTCACCACCATGTAACTTATAGGGCAGGAACAGCACAGTTTTCAAAACGTGTTTTTCAGCCCGAAATAAACGCGTTTTGTCAGCCCTTAGAATCGCAGTGTAACTGCCTGGCTCAGAAGAGCACATTGATTCAGCCCTTAACCCCAGTGTACAGAAATTGTCAAAACGTGTTTTTCAGCAGAAATAAACATGTTTTGGCAACTTTGGTAACCCCCATGTAACTTATAGGGCAGGAACAACACAGTTTTCAAAACGTGTTTTTCAGCCCGAAATAAACGCTTTTTCTCAGCCCTTAGATTCGCAGTGTAACTGCCTGGCTCAGAAGAGCAGATTGAGTCAGCCCTTAACCCCAGTGCTCAGAAATTGTCAAAACGTGTTTTTCAGCAGAAATAAAGACGTTTTGGCAACTTTGGTCACCACCATGTAACTTATAGGGCAGGAACAACACAGTTTTCAAAACGTGTTTTTCAGCCCGAAATAAACGCGTTTTGTCAGCCTTTAGAATTGCTGTGTAACTGCCTGGCTCAGAAGAGCACATTGAGTCAGCCCTTAACCCCAGTGTACAGAAATTGTCAAAACGTGTTTTTCAGCAGAAATAAACATGTTTTGGCAACTTTGGTAACCCCCGTGTAACTTATAGGGCAGGAACAACACAGTTTTCAAAACGTGTTTTTCAGCCCGAAATAAACGCTTTTTCTCAGCCCTTAGATTCGCAGTGTAACTGCCTGGCTCAGAAGAGCACATTGAGTCAGCCCTTAACCCCAGTGCTCAGAAATTGTCAAAACGTGTTTTTCAGCAGAAATAAAGACGTTTTGGCAACTTTGGTCACCACCATGTAACTTATAGGGCAGGAACAGCACAGTTTTCAAAACGTGTTTTTCAGCCCGAAATAAACGCTTTTTCTCAGCCCTTAGATTCGCAGTGTAACTGCCTGGCTCAGAAGAGCACATTGAGTCAGCCCTTAACCCCAGTGTACAGAAATTGTCAAAACGTGTTTTTCAGCAGAAATAAACATGTTTTGGCAACTTTGGTAACCCCCATGTAACTTATAGGGTAGGAACAACACAGTTTTCAAAACGTGTTTTTCAGCCCGAAATAAACGCTTTTTCTCAGCCCTTAGATTCGCAGTGTAACTGCCTGGCTCAGAAGAGCACACTGAGTCAGCCCTTAACCCCAGTGCTCAGAAATTGTCAAAACGTGTTTTTCAGCAGAAATAAACACGTTTTGGCAACTTTGGTCACCACCATGTAACTTATAGGGCAGGAACAACACAGTTTTCAAAACGTGTTTTTCAGCCCGAAATAAACGCGTTTTGTCAGCCCTTAGAATCGCTGTGTAACTGCCTGGCTCAGAAGAGCACATTGAGTCAGCCCTTAACCCCAGTGCTCAGAAATTGTCAAAACGTGTTTTTCAGCAGAAATAAAGACGTTTTGGCAACTTTGGTCACCACCATGTAACTTATAGGGCAGGAACAGCACAGTTTTCAAAACGTGTTTTTCAGCCCGAAATAAACGCGTTTTGTCAGCCCTTAGAATCGCTGTGTAACTGCCTGGCTCAGAAGAGCACATTGAGTCAGCCCTTAACCCCAGTGTGCAGAAATTGTCAAATCGTGTTTTTCAGCAGAATTAAACACGTTTTGGCAACTTTGGTAACCACCATGTAACTTTTAGGGCAGGAACAACACAGTTTTCAAAACGTGTTTTTCAGCCCGAAATAAACGCGTTTTGTCAGCCCTTAGAATCGCTGTGTAACTGCCTGGCTCAGAAGAGCACATTGAGTCAGCCCTTAACCCCAGTGTGCAGAAATTGTCAAAACGTGTTTTTCAGCAGAAATAAAGACGTTTTGGCAACTTTGGTCACCACCATGTAACTTATAGGGCAGGAACAGCACAGTTTTCAAAACGTGTTTTTCAGCCCGAAATAAACGCGTTTTGTCAGCCCTTAGAATCGCAGTGTAACTGCCTGGCTCAGAAGAGCACATTGAGTCAGCCCTTAACCCCAGTGTACAGAAATTGTCAAAACGTGTTTTTCAGCAGAAATAAACATGTTTTGGCAACTTTGGTAACCCCCATGTAACTTATAGGGTAGGAACAACACAGTTTTCAAAACGTGTTTTTCAGCCCGAAATAAACGCTTTTTCTCAGCCCTTAGATTCGCAGTGTAACTGCCTGGCTCAGAAGAGCACACTGAGTCAGCCCTTAACCCCAGTGCTCAGAAATTGTCAAAACGTGTTTTTCAGCAGAAATAAACATGTTTTGGCAACTTTGGTCACCACCATGTAACTTATAGGGCAGGAACAGCACAGTTTTCAAAACGTGTTTTTCAGCCCGAAATAAACGCTTTTTCTCAGCCCTTAGATTCGCAGTGTAACTGCCTGGCTCAGAAGAGCACATTGAGTCAGCCCTTAACCCCAGTGCTCAGAAATTGTCAAAACGTGTTTTTCAGCAGAAATAAAGACGTTTTGGCAACTTTGGTCACCACCATGTAACTTATAGGGCAGGAACAGCACAGTTTTCAAAACGTGTTTTTCAGCCCGAAATAAACGCGTTTTGTCAGCCCTTAGAATCGCAGTGTAACTGCCTGGCTCAGAAGAGCACATTGAGTCAGCCCTTAACCCCAGTGTACAGAAATTGTCAAAACGTGTTTTTCAGCAGAAATAAACATGTTTTGGCAACTTTGGTAACCCCCATGTAACTTATAGGGCAGGAACAACACAGTTTTCAAAACGTGTTTTTCAGCCCGAAATAAACGCTTTTTCTCAGCCCTTAGATTCGCAGTGTAACTGCCTGGCTCAGAAGAGCACACTGAGTCAGCCCTTAACCCCAGTGCTCAGAAATTGTCAAAACGTGTTTTTCAGCAGAAATAAACATGTTTTGGCAACTTTGGTCACCACCATGTAACTTATAGGGCAGGAACAGCACAGTTTTCAAAACGTGTTTTTCAGCCCGAAATAAACGCGTTTTGTCAGCCCTTAGAATCGCAGTGTAACTGCCTGGCTCAGAAGAGCACATTGAGTCAGCCCTTAACCCCAGTGTACAGAAATTGTCAAAACGTGTTTTTCAGCAGAAATAAACATGTTTTGGCAACTTTGGTAACCCCCATGTAACTTATAGGGTAGGAACAACACAGTTTTCAAAACGTGTTTTTCAGCCCGAAATAAACGCTTTTTCTCAGCCCTTAGATTCGCAGTGTAACTGCCTGGCTCAGAAGAGCACACTGAGTCAGCCCTTAACCCCAGTGCTCAGAAATTGTCAAAACGTGTTTTTCAGCAGAAATAAACATGTTTTGGCAACTTTGGTCACCACCATGTAACTTATAGGGCAGGAACAACACAGTTTTCAAAACGTGTTTTTCAGCCCGAAATAAACGCGTTTTGTCAGCCCTTAGAATCGCTGTGTAACTGCCTGGCTCAGAAGAGCACATTGAGTCAGCCCTTAACCCCAGTGCTCAGAAATTGTCAAATCGTGTTTTTCAGCAGAAATAAACACGTTTTGGCAACTTTGGTCACCACCATGTAACTTTTAGGGCAGGAACAACACAGTTTTCAAAACGTGTTTTTCAGCCCGAAATAAACGCGTTTTGTCAGCCCTTAGAATCGCTGTGTAACTGCCTGGCTCAGAAGAGCACATTGAGTCAGCCCTTAACCCCAGTGTACAGAAATTGTCAAAATGTGTTTTTCAGCAGAAATAAACATGTTTTGGCAACTTTGGTAACCTCCATGTAACTTATAGGGTAGGAACAACACAGTTTTCAAAACGTGTTTTTCAGCCCGAAATAAACGCTTTTTCTCAGCCCTTAGATTCGCAGTGTAACTGCCTGGCACAGAAGAGCACATTGAGTCAGCCCTTAACCCCAGTGCTCAGAAATTGTCAAAACGTGTTTTTCAGCAGAAATAAAGACGTTTTGGCAACTTTGGTCACCACCATGTAACTTATAGGGCAGGAACAGCACAGTTTTCAAAACGTGTTTTTCAGCCCGAAATAAACGCGTTTTGTCAGCCCTTAGAATCGCTGTGTAACTGCCTGGCTCAGAAGAGCACATTGAGTCAGCCCTTAACCCCAGTGTACAGAAATTGTTAAAACGTGTTTTTCAGCAGAAATAAACATGTTTTGGCAACTTTGGTAACCCCCATGTAACTTATAGGGTAGGAACAACACAGTTTTCAAAACGTGTTTTTCAGCCCGAAATAAACGCTTTTTCTCAGCCCTTAGATTCGCAGTGTAACTGCCTGGCTCAGAAGAGCACATTGAGTCAGCCCTTAACCCCAGTGCTCAGAAATTGTCAAAACGTGTTTTTCAGCAGAAATAAAGACGTTTTGGCAACTTTGGTCACCACCATGTAACTTATAGGGCAGGAACAGCACAGTTTTCAAAACGTGTTTTTCAGCCCGAAATAAACGCGTTTTGTCAGCCCTTAGAATCGCAGTGTAACTGCCTGGCTCAGAAGAGCACATTGAGTCAGCCCTTAACCCCAGTGTACAGAAATTGTCAAAACGTGTTTTTCAGCAGAAATAAACATGTTTTGGCAACTTTGGTAACCCCCATGTAACTTATAGGGTAGGAACAACACAGTTTTCAAAACGTGTTTTTCAGCCCGAAATAAACGCTTTTTCTCAGCCCTTAGATTCGCAGTGTAACTGCCTGGCTCAGAAGAGCACACTGAGTCAGCCCTTAACCCCAGTGCTCAGAAATTGTCAAAACGTGTTTTTCAGCAGAAATAAACACGTTTTGGTAACTTTGGTCACCACCATGTAACTTATAGGGCAGGAAAAACACAGTTTTCAAAACGTGTTTTTCAGCCCGAAATAAACGCGTTTTGTCAGCCCTTAGAATCGCTGTGTAACTGCCTGGCTCAGAAGAGCACACTGAGTCAGCCCTTAACCCCAGTGCTCAGAAATTGTCAAAACGTGTTTTTCAGCAGAAATAAACACGTTTTGGCAACTTTGGTCACCACCATGTAACTTATAGGGCAGGAACAGCACAGTTTTCAAAACGTGTTTTTCAGCCCGAAATAAACGCGTTTTGTCAGCCCTTAGAATCGCTGTGTAACTGCCTGGCTCAGAAGAGCACATTGAGTCAGCCCTTAACCCCAGTGTGCAGAAATTGTCAAATCGTGTTTTTCAGCAGAAATAAACACGTTTTGGCAACTTTGGTAACCACCATGTAACTTTTAGGGCAGGAACAACACAGTTTTCAAAACGTGTTTTTCAGCCCGAAATAAACGCGTTTTGTCAGCCCTTAGAATCGCTGTGTAACTGCCTGGCTCAGAAGAGCACATTGAGTCAGCCCTTAACCCCAGTGTGCAGAAATTGTCAAAACGTGTTTTTCAGCAGAAATAAAGACGTTTTGGCAACTTTGGTCACCACCATGTAACTTATAGGGCAGGAACAGCACAGTTTTCAAAACGTGTTTTTCAGCCCGAAATAAACGCGTTTTGTCAGCCCTTAGAATCGCAGTGTAACTGCCTGGCTCAGAAGAGCACATTGAGTCAGCCCTTAACCCCAGTGTACAGAAATTGTCAAAACGTGTTTTTCAGCAGAAATAAACATGTTTTGGCAACTTTGGTAACCCCCATGTAACTTATAGGGTAGGAACAACACAGTTTTCAAAACGTGTTTTTCAGCCCGAAATAAACGCTTTTTCTCAGCCCTTAGATTCGCAGTGTAACTGCCTGGCTCAGAAGAGCACACTGAGTCAGCCCTTAACCCCAGTGCTCAGAAATTGTCAAAACGTGTTTTTCAGCAGAAATAAACATGTTTTGGCAACTTTGGTCACCACCATGTAACTTATAGGGCAGGAACAGCACAGTTTTCAAAACGTGTTTTTCAGCCCGAAATAAACGCTTTTTCTCAGCCCTTAGATTCGCAGTGTAACTGCCTGGCTCAGAAGAGCACATTGAGTCAGCCCTTAACCCCAGTGCTCAGAAATTGTCAAAACGTGTTTTTCAGCAGAAATAAAGACGTTTTGGCAACTTTGGTCACCACCATGTAACTTATAGGGCAGGAACAGCACAGTTTTCAAAACGTGTTTTTCAGCCCGAAATAAACGCGTTTTGTCAGCCCTTAGAATCGCAGTGTAACTGCCTGGCTCAGAAGAGCACATTGAGTCAGCCCTTAACCCCAGTGTACAGAAATTGTCAAAACGTGTTTTTCAGCAGAAATAAACATGTTTTGGCAACTTTGGTAACCCCCATGTAACTTATAGGGCAGGAACAACACAGTTTTCAAAACGTGTTTTTCAGCCCGAAATAAACGCTTTTTCTCAGCCCTTAGATTCGCAGTGTAACTGCCTGGCTCAGAAGAGCAGATTGAGTCAGCCCTTAACCCCAGTGCTCAGAAATTGTCAAAACGTGTTTTTCAGCAGAAATAAAGACGTTTTGGCAACTTTGGTCACCACCATGTAACTTATAGGGCAGGAACAACACAGTTTTCAAAACGTGTTTTTCAGCCCAAAATAAACGCGTTTTGTCAGCCTTTAGAATTGCTGTGTAACTGCCTGGCTCAGAAGAGCACATTGAGTCAGCCCTTAACCCCAGTGTACAGAAATTGTCAAAACGTGTTTTTCAGCAGAAATAAACATGTTTTGGCAACTTTGGTAACCCCCGTGTAACTTATAGGGTAGGAACAACACAGTTTTCAAAACGTGTTTTTCAGCCCGAAATAAACGCTTTTTCTCAGCCCTTAGATTCGCAGTGTAACTGCCTGGCTCAGAAGAGCACATTGAGTCAGCCCTTAACCCCAGTGCTCAGAAATTGTCAAAACGTGTTTTTCAGCAGAAATAAAGACGTTTTGGCAACTTTGGTCACCACCATGTAACTTATAGGGCAGGAACAGCACAGTTTTCAAAACGTGTTTTTCAGCCCGAAATAAACGCTTTTTCTCAGCCCTTAGATTCGCAGTGTAACTGCCTGGCTCAGAAGAGCACATTGAGTCAGCCCTTAACCCCAGTGTACAGAAATTGTCAAAACGTGTTTTTCAGCAGAAATAAACATGTTTTGGCAACTTTGGTAACCCCCATGTAACTTATAGGGTAGGAACAACACAGTTTTCAAAACGTGTTTTTCAGCCCGAAATAAACGCTTTTTCTCAGCCCTTAGATTCGCAGTGTAACTGCCTGGCTCAGAAGAGCACACTGAGTCAGCCCTTAACCCCAGTGCTCAGAAATTGTCAAAACGTGTTTTTCAGCAGAAATAAACACGTTTTGGCAACTTTGGTCACCACCATGTAACTTATAGGGCAGGAACAACACAGTTTTCAAAACGTGTTTTTCAGCCCGAAATAAACGCGTTTTGTCAGCCCTTAGAATCGCTGTGTAACTGCCTGGCTCAGAAGAGCACATTGAGTCAGCCCTTAACCCCAGTGCTCAGAAATTGTCAAAACGTGTTTTTCAGCAGAAATAAAGACGTTTTGGCAACTTTGGTCACCACCATGTAACTTATAGGGCAGGAACAGCACAGTTTTCAAAACGTGTTTTTCAGCCCGAAATAAACGCGTTTTGTCAGCCCTTAGAATCGCTGTGTAACTGCCTGGCTCAGAAGAGCACATTGAGTCAGCCCTTAACCCCAGTGTGCAGAAATTGTCAAATCGTGTTTTTCAGCAGAATTAAACACGTTTTGGCAACTTTGGTAACCACCATGTAACTTTTAGGGCAGGAACAACACAGTTTTCAAAACGTGTTTTTCAGCCCGAAATAAACGCGTTTTGTCAGCCCTTAGAATCGCTGTGTAACTGCCTGGCTCAGAAGAGCACATTGAGTCAGCCCTTAACCCCAGTGTGCAGAAATTGTCAAAACGTGTTTTTCAGCAGAAATAAAGACGTTTTGGCAACTTTGGTCACCACCATGTAACTTATAGGGCAGGAACAGCACAGTTTTCAAAACGTGTTTTTCAGCCCGAAATAAACGCGTTTTGTCAGCCCTTAGAATCGCAGTGTAACTGCCTGGCTCAGAAGAGCACATTGAGTCAGCCCTTAACCCCAGTGTACAGAAATTGTCAAAACGTGTTTTTCAGCAGAAATAAACATGTTTTGGCAACTTTGGTAACCCCCATGTAACTTATAGGGTAGGAACAACACAGTTTTCAAAACGTGTTTTTCAGCCCGAAATAAACGCTTTTTCTCAGCCCTTAGATTCGCAGTGTAACTGCCTGGCTCAGAAGAGCACACTGAGTCAGCCCTTAACCCCAGTGCTCAGAAATTGTCAAAACGTGTTTTTCAGCAGAAATAAACATGTTTTGGCAACTTTGGTCACCACCATGTAACTTATAGGGCAGGAACAGCACAGTTTTCAAAACGTGTTTTTCAGCCCGAAATAAACGCTTTTTCTCAGCCCTTAGATTCGCAGTGTAACTGCCTGGCTCAGAAGAGCACATTGAGTCAGCCCTTAACCCCAGTGCTCAGAAATTGTCAAAACGTGTTTTTCAGCAGAAATAAAGACGTTTTGGCAACTTTGGTCACCACCATGTAACTTATAGGGCAGGAACAGCACAGTTTTCAAAACGTGTTTTTCAGCCCGAAATAAACGCGTTTTGTCAGCCCTTAGAATCGCAGTGTAACTGCCTGGCTCAGAAGAGCACATTGAGTCAGCCCTTAACCCCAGTGTACAGAAATTGTCAAAACGTGTTTTTCAGCAGAAATAAACATGTTTTGGCAACTTTGGTAACCCCCATGTAACTTATAGGGCAGGAACAACACAGTTTTCAAAACGTGTTTTTCAGCCCGAAATAAACGCTTTTTCTCAGCCCTTAGATTCGCAGTGTAACTGCCTGGCTCAGAAGAGCACACTGAGTCAGCCCTTAACCCCAGTGCTCAGAAATTGTCAAAACGTGTTTTTCAGCAGAAATAAACATGTTTTGGCAACTTTGGTCACCACCATGTAACTTATAGGGCAGGAACAGCACAGTTTTCAAAACGTGTTTTTCAGCCCGAAATAAACGCGTTTTGTCAGCCCTTAGAATCGCAGTGTAACTGCCTGGCTCAGAAGAGCACATTGAGTCAGCCCTTAACCCCAGTGTACAGAAATTGTCAAAACGTGTTTTTCAGCAGAAATAAACATGTTTTGGCAACTTTGGTAACCCCCATGTAACTTATAGGGTAGGAACAACACAGTTTTCAAAACGTGTTTTTCAGCCCGAAATAAACGCTTTTTCTCAGCCCTTAGATTCGCAGTGTAACTGCCTGGCTCAGAAGAGCACACTGAGTCAGCCCTTAACCCCAGTGCTCAGAAATTGTCAAAACGTGTTTTTCAGCAGAAATAAACATGTTTTGGCAACTTTGGTCACCACCATGTAACTTATAGGGCAGGAACAACACAGTTTTCAAAACGTGTTTTTCAGCCCGAAATAAACGCGTTTTGTCAGCCCTTAGAATCGCTGTGTAACTGCCTGGCTCAGAAGAGCACATTGAGTCAGCCCTTAACCCCAGTGCTCAGAAATTGTCAAATCGTGTTTTTCAGCAGAAATAAACACGTTTTGGCAACTTTGGTCACCACCATGTAACTTTTAGGGCAGGAACAACACAGTTTTCAAAACGTGTTTTTCAGCCCGAAATAAACGCGTTTTGTCAGCCCTTAGAATCGCTGTGTAACTGCCTGGCTCAGAAGAGCACATTGAGTCAGCCCTTAACCCCAGTGTACAGAAATTGTCAAAATGTGTTTTTCAGCAGAAATAAACATGTTTTGGCAACTTTGGTAACCTCCATGTAACTTATAGGGTAGGAACAACACAGTTTTCAAAACGTGTTTTTCAGCCCGAAATAAACGCTTTTTCTCAGCCCTTAGATTCGCAGTGTAACTGCCTGGCACAGAAGAGCACATTGAGTCAGCCCTTAACCCCAGTGCTCAGAAATTGTCAAAACGTGTTTTTCAGCAGAAATAAAGACGTTTTGGCAACTTTGGTCACCACCATGTAACTTATAGGGCAGGAACAGCACAGTTTTCAAAACGTGTTTTTCAGCCCGAAATAAACGCGTTTTGTCAGCCCTTAGAATCGCTGTGTAACTGCCTGGCTCAGAAGAGCACATTGAGTCAGCCCTTAACCCCAGTGTACAGAAATTGTCAAAACGTGTTTTTCAGCAGAAATAAACATGTTTTGGCAACTTTGGTAACCCCCATGTAACTTATAGGGTAGGAACAACACAGTTTTCAAAACGTGTTTTTCAGCCCGAAATAAACGCTTTTTCTCAGCCCTTAGATTCGCAGTGTAACTGCCTGGCTCAGAAGAGCACATTGAGTCAGCCCTTAACCCCAGTGCTCAGAAATTGTCAAAACGTGTTTTTCAGCAGAAATAAAGACGTTTTGGCAACTTTGGTCACCACCATGGAACTAATAGGGCAGGAACAGCACAGTTTTCAAAACGTGTTTTTCAGCCCGAAATAAACGCGTTTTGTCAGCCCTTAGAATCGCAGTGTAACTGCCTGGCTCAGAAGAGCACATTGAGTCAGCCCTTAACCCCAGTGTACAGAAATTGTCAAAACGTGTTTTTCAGCAGAAATAAACATGTTTTGGCAACTTTGGTAACCCCCATGTAACTTATAGGGTAGGAACAACACAGTTTTCAAAACGTGTTTTTCAGCCCGAAATAAACGCTTTTTCTCAGCCCTTAGATTCGCAGTGTAACTGCCTGGCTCAGAAGAGCACACTGAGTCAGCCCTTAACCCCAGTGCTCAGAAATTGTCAAAACGTGTTTTTCAGCAGAAATAAACATGTTTTGGCAACTTTGGTCACCACCATGTAACTTATAGGGCAGGAACAGCACAGTTTTCAAAACGTGTTTTTCAGCCCGAAATAAACGCGTTTTGTCAGCCCTTAGAATCGCAGTGTAACTGCCTGGCTCAGAAGAGCACATTGAGTCAGCCCTTAACCCCAGTGTACAGAAATTGTCAAAACGTGTTTTTCAGCAGAAATAAACATGTTTTGGCAACTTTGGTAACCCCCATGTAACTTATAGGGTAGGAACAACACAGTTTTCAAAACGTGTTTTTCAGCCCGAAATAAACGCTTTTTCTCAGCCCTTAGATTCGCAGTGTAACTGCCTGGCTCAGAAGAGCACACTGAGTCAGCCCTTAACCCCAGTGCTCAGAAATTGTCAAAACGTGTTTTTCAGCAGAAATAAACACGTTTTGGTAACTTTGGTCACCACCATGTAACTTATAGGGCAGGAACAACACAGTTTTCAAAACGTGTTTTTCAGCCCGAAATAAACGCGTTTTGTCAGCCCTTAGAATCGCTGTGTAACTGCCTGGCTCAGAAGAGCACACTGAGTCAGCCCTTAACCCCAGTGCTCAGAAATTGTCAAAACGTGTTTTTCAGCAGAAATAAACACGTTTTGGCAACTTTGGTCACCACCATGTAACTTATAGGGCAGGAACAACACAGTTTTCAAAACGTGTTTTTCAGCCCGAAATAAACGCGTTTTGTCAGCCCTTAGAATCGCTGTGTAACTGCCTGGCTCAGAAGAGCACATTGAGTCAGCCCTTAACCCCAGTGCTCAGAAATTGTCAAAACGTGTTTTTCAGCAGAAATAAAGACGTTTTGGCAACTTTGGTCACCACCATGTAACTTATAGGGCAGGAACAGCACAGTTTTCAAAACGTGTTTTTCAGCCCGAAATAAACGCGTTTTGTCAGCCCTTAGAATCGCTGTGTAACTGCCTGGCTCAGAAGAGCACATTGAGTCAGCCCTTAACCCCAGTGTGCAGAAATTGTCAAATCGTGTTTTTCAGCAGAAATAAACACGTTTTGGCAACTTTGGTAACCACCATGTAACTTTTAGGGCAGGAACAACACAGTTTTCAAAACGTGTTTTTCAGCCCGAAATAAACGCGTTTTGTCAGCCCTTAGAATCGCTGTGTAACTGCCTGGCTCAGAAGAGCACATTGAGTCAGCCCTTAACCCCAGTGTGCAGAAATTGTCAAAACGTGTTTTTCAGCAGAAATAAAGACGTTTTGGCAACTTTGGTCACCACCATGTAACTTATAGGGCAGGAACAGCACAGTTTTCAAAACGTGTTTTTCAGCCCGAAATAAACGCGTTTTGTCAGCCCTTAGAATCGCAGTGTAACTGCCTGGCTCAGAAGAGCACATTGAGTCAGCCCTTAACCCCAGTGTACAGAAATTGTCAAAACGTGTTTTTCAGCAGAAATAAACATGTTTTGGCAACTTTGGTAACCCCCATGTAACTTATAGGGTAGGAACAACACAGTTTTCAAAACGTGTTTTTCAGCCCGAAATAAACGCTTTTTCTCAGCCCTTAGATTCGCAGTGTAACTGCCTGGCTCAGAAGAGCACATTGAGTCAGCCCTTAACCCCAGTGCTCAGAAATTGTCAAAACGTGTTTTTCAGCAGAAATAAAGACGTTTTGGCAACTTTGGTCACCACCATGTAACTTATAGGGCAGGAACAACACAGTTTTCAAAACGTGTTTTTCAGCCCGAAATAAACGCGTTTTGTCAGCCCTTAGAATCGCAGTGTAACTGCCTGGCTCAGAAGAGCACATTGAGTCAGCCCTTAACCCCAGTGTACAGAAATTGTCAAAACGTGTTTTTCAGCAGAAATAAACATGTTTTGGCAACTTTGGTAACCCCCGTGTAACTTATATGGCAGGAACAACACAGTTTTCAAAACGTGTTTTTCAGCCCGAAATAAACGCTTTTTCTCAGCCCTTAGATTCGCAGTGTAACTGCCTGGCTCAGAAGAGCACATTGAGTCAGCCCTTAACCCCAGTGCTCAGAAATTGTCAAAACGTGTTTTTCAGCAGAAATAAAGACGTTTTGGCAACTTTGGTCACCACCATGTAACTTATAGGGCAGGAACAGCACAGTTTTCAAAACGTGTTTTTCAGCCCGAAATAAACGCTTTTTCTCAGCCCTTAGATTCGCAGTGTAACTGCCTGGCTCAGAAGAGCACATTGAGTCAGCCCTTAACCCCAGTGCTCAGAAATTGTCAAATCGTGTTTTTCAGCAGAAATAAACACGTTTTGGCAACTTTGGTCACCACCATGTAACTTTTAGGGCAGGAACAACACAGTTTTCAAAACGTGTTTTTCAGCCCGAAATAAACGCGTTTTGTCAGCCCTTAGAATCGCTGTGTAACTGCCTGGCTCAGAAGAGCACATTGAGTCAGCCCTTAACCCCAGTGTACAGAAATTGTCAAAATGTGTTTTTCAGCAGAAATAAACATGTTTTGGCAACTTTGGTAACCCCCATGTAACTTATAGGGTAGGAACAACACAGTTTTCAAAACGTGTTTTTCAGCCCGAAATAAACGCTTTTTCTCAGCCCTTAGATTCGCAGTGTAACTGCCTGGCACAGAAGAGCACATTGAGTCAGCCCTTAACCCCAGTGCTCAGAAATTGTCAAAACGTGTTTTTCAGCAGAAATAAAGACGTTTTGGCAACTTTGGTCACCACCATGTAACTTATAGGGCAGGAACAGCACAGTTTTCAAAACGTGTTTTTCAGCCCGAAATAAACGCGTTTTGTCAGCCCTTAGAATCGCAGTGTAACTGCCTGGCTCAGAAGAGCACATTGAGTCAGCCCTTAACCCCAGTGTACAGAAATTGTCAAAACGTGTTTTTCAGCAGAAATAAACATGTTTTGGCAACTTTGGTAACCCCCATGTAACTTATAGGGTAGGAACAACACAGTTTTCAAAACGTGTTTTTCAGCCCGAAATAAACGCTTTTTCTCAGCCCTTAGATTCGCAGTGTAACTGCCTGGCTCAGAAGAGCACATTGAGTCAGCCCTTAACCCCAGTGCTCAGAAATTGTCAAAACGTGTTTTTCAGCAGAAATAAAGACGTTTTGGCAACTTTGGTCACCACCATGTAACTTACAGGGCAGGAACAGCACAGTTTTCAAAACGTGTTTTTCAGCCCGAAATAAACGCTTTTTCTCAGCCCTTAGAATCGCAGTGTAACTGCCTGGCTCAGAAGAGCACATTGAGTCAGCCCTTAACCCCAGTGCTCAGAAATTGTCAAAACGTGTTTTTCAGCAGAAATAAAGACGTTTTGGCAACTTTGGTCACCACCATGTAACTTATAGGGCAGGAACAGCACAGTTTTCAAAACGTGTTTTTCAGCCCGAAATAAACGCGTTTTGTCAGCCCTTAGAATCGCAGTGTAACTGCCTGGCTCAGAAGAGCACATTGAATCAGCCCTTAACCCCAGTTTACAGAAATTGTCAAAACGTGTTTTTCAGCAGAAATAAACATGTTTTGGCAACTTTGGTAACCCCCATGTAACTTATAGGGTAGGAACAACACAGTTTTCAAAACGTGTTTTTCAGCCCGAAATAAACGCTTTTTCTCAGCCCTTAGATTCGCAGTGTAACTGCCTGGCTCAGAAGAGCACACTGAGTCAGCCCTTAACCCCAGTGCTCAGAAATTGTCAAAACGTGTTTTTCAGCAGAAATAAACATGTTTTGGCAACTTTGGTCACCACCATGTAACTTATAGGGCAGGAACAGCACAGTTTTCAAAACGTGTTTTTCAGCCCGAAATAAACGCGTTTTGTCAGCCCTTAGAATCGCAGTGTAACTGCCTGGCTCAGAAGAGCACATTGAGTCAGCCCTTAACCCCAGTGTACAGAAATTGTCAAAACGTGTTTTTCAGCAGAAATAAACATGTTTTGGCAACTTTGGTAACCCCCATGTAACTTATAGGGTAGGAACAACACAGTTTTCAAAACGTGTTTTTCAGCCCGAAATAAACGCTTTTTCTCAGCCCTTAGATTCGCAGTGTAACTGCCTGGCTCAGAAGAGCACACTGAGTCAGCCCTTAACCCCAGTGCTCAGAAATTGTCAAAACGTGTTTTTCAGCAGAAATAAACATGTTTTGGCAACTTTGGTCACCACCATGTAACTTATAGGGCAGGAACAACACAGTTTTCAAAACGTGTTTTTCAGCCCGAAATAAACGCGTTTTGTCAGCCCTTAGAATCGCTGTGTAACTGCCTGGCTCAGAAGAGCACATTGAGTCAGCCCTTAACCCCAGTGCTCAGAAATTGTCAAATCGTGTTTTTCAGCAGAAATAAACACGTTTTGGCAACTTTGGTCACCACCATGTAACTTTTAGGGCAGGAACAACACAGTTTTCAAAACGTGTTTTTCAGCCCGAAATAAACGCGTTTTGTCAGCCCTTAGAATCGCTGTGTAACTGCCTGGCTCAGAAGAGCACATTGAGTCAGCCCTTAACCCCAGTGTACAGAAATTGTCAAAATGTGTTTTTCAGCAGAAATAAACATGTTTTGGCAACTTTGGTAACCTCCATGTAACTTATAGGGTAGGAACAACACAGTTTTCAAAACGTGTTTTTCAGCCCGAAATAAACGCTTTTTCTCAGCCCTTAGATTCGCAGTGTAACTGCCTGGCACAGAAGAGCACATTGAGTCAGCCCTTAACCCCAGTGCTCAGAAATTGTCAAAACGTGTTTTTCAGCAGAAATAAAGACGTTTTGGCAACTTTGGTCACCACCATGTAACTTATAGGGCAGGAACAGCACAGTTTTCAAAACGTGTTTTTCAGCCCGAAATAAACGCGTTTTGTCAGCCCTTAGAATCGCTGTGTAACTGCCTGGCTCAGAAGAGCACATTGAGTCAGCCCTTAACCCCAGTGTACAGAAATTGTCAAAACGTGTTTTTCAGCAGAAATAAACATGTTTTGGCAACTTTGGTAACCCCCATGTAACTTATAGGGTAGGAACAACACAGTTTTCAAAACGTGTTTTTCAGCCCGAAATAAACGCTTTTTCTCAGCCCTTAGATTCGCAGTGTAACTGCCTGGCTCAGAAGAGCACATTGAGTCAGCCCTTAACCCCAGTGCTCAGAAATTGTCAAAACGTGTTTTTCAGCAGAAATAAAGACGTTTTGGCAACTTTGGTCACCACCATGGAACTAATAGGGCAGGAACAGCACAGTTTTCAAAACGTGTTTTTCAGCCCGAAATAAACGCGTTTTGTCAGCCCTTAGAATCGCAGTGTAACTGCCTGGCTCAGAAGAGCACATTGAGTCAGCCCTTAACCCCAGTGTACAGAAATTGTCAAAACGTGTTTTTCAGCAGAAATAAACATGTTTTGGCAACTTTGGTAACCCCCATGTAACTTATAGGGTAGGAACAACACAGTTTTCAAAACGTGTTTTTCAGCCCGAAATAAACGCTTTTTCTCAGCCCTTAGATTCGCAGTGTAACTGCCTGGCTCAGAAGAGCACACTGAGTCAGCCCTTAACCCCAGTGCTCAGAAATTGTCAAAACGTGTTTTTCAGCAGAAATAAACATGTTTTGGCAACTTTGGTCACCACCATGTAACTTATAGGGCAGGAACAGCACAGTTTTCAAAACGTGTTTTTCAGCCCGAAATAAACGCGTTTTGTCAGCCCTTAGAATCGCAGTGTAACTGCCTGGCTCAGAAGAGCACATTGAGTCAGCCCTTAACCCCAGTGTACAGAAATTGTCAAAACGTGTTTTTCAGCAGAAATAAACATGTTTTGGCAACTTTGGTAACCCCCATGTAACTTATAGGGTAGGAACAACACAGTTTTCAAAACGTGTTTTTCAGCCCGAAATAAACGCTTTTTCTCAGCCCTTAGATTCGCAGTGTAACTGCCTGGCTCAGAAGAGCACACTGAGTCAGCCCTTAACCCCAGTGCTCAGAAATTGTCAAAACGTGTTTTTCAGCAGAAATAAACACGTTTTGGTAACTTTGGTCACCACCATGTAACTTATAGGGCAGGAACAACACAGTTTTCAAAACGTGTTTTTCTGCCCGAAATAAACGCGTTTTGTCAGCCCTTAGAATCGCTGTGTAACTGCCTGGCTCAGAAGAGCACACTGAGTCAGCCCTTAACCCCAGTGCTCAGAAATTGTCAAAACGTGTTTTTCAGCAGAAATAAACACGTTTTGGCAACTTTGGTCACCACCATGTAACTTATAGGGCAGGAACAACACAGTTTTCAAAACGTGTTTTTCAGCCCGAAATAAACGCGTTTTGTCAGCCCTTAGAATCGCTGTGTAACTGCCTGGCTCAGAAGAGCACATTGAGTCAGCCCTTAACCCCAGTGCTCAGAAATTGTCAAAACGTGTTTTTCAGCAGAAATAAAGACGTTTTGGCAACTTTGGTCACCACCATGTAACTTATAGGGCAGGAACAGCACAGTTTTCAAAACGTGTTTTTCAGCCCGAAATAAACGCGTTTTGTCAGCCCTTAGAATCGCTGTGTAACTGCCTGGCTCAGAAGAGCACATTGAGTCAGCCCTTAACCCCAGTGTGCAGAAATTGTCAAATCGTGTTTTTCAGCAGAAATAAACACGTTTTGGCAACTTTGGTAACCACCATGTAACTTTTAGGGCAGGAACAACACAGTTTTCAAAACGTGTTTTTCAGCCCGAAATAAACGCGTTTTGTCAGCCCTTAGAATCGCTGTGTAACTGCCTGGCTCAGAAGAGCACATTGAGTCAGCCCTTAACCCCAGTGTGCAGAAATTGTCAAAACGTGTTTTTCAGCAGAAATAAAGACGTTTTGGCAACTTTGGTCACCACCATGTAACTTATAGGGCAGGAACAGCACAGTTTTCAAAACGTGTTTTTCAGCCCGAAATAAACGCGTTTTGTCAGCCCTTAGAATCGCAGTGTAACTGCCTGGCTCAGAAGAGCACATTGAGTCAGCCCTTAACCCCAGTGTACAGAAATTGTCAAAACGTGTTTTTCAGCAGAAATAAACATGTTTTGGCAACTTTGGTAACCCCCATGTAACTTATAGGGTAGGAACAACACAGTTTTCAAAACGTGTTTTTCAGCCCGAAATAAACGCTTTTTCTCAGCCCTTAGATTCGCAGTGTAACTGCCTGGCTCAGAAGAGCACATTGAGTCAGCCCTTAACCCCAGTGCTCAGAAATTGTCAAAACGTGTTTTTCAGCAGAAATAAAGACGTTTTGGCAACTTTGGTCACCACCATGTAACTTATAGGGCAGGAACAACACAGTTTTCAAAACGTGTTTTTCAGCCCGAAATAAACGCGTTTTGTCAGCCTTTAGAATTGCTGTGTAACTGCCTGGCTCAGAAGAGCACATTGAGTCAGCCCTTAACCCCAGTGTACAGAAATTGTCAAAACGTGTTTTTCAGCAGAAATAAACATGTTTTGGCAACTTTGGTAACCCCCGTGTAACTTATAGGGCAGGAACAACACAGTTTTCAAAACGTGTTTTTCAGCCCGAAATAAACGCTTTTTCTCAGCCCTTAGATTCGCAGTGTAACTGCCTGGCTCAGAAGAGCACATTGAGTCAGCCCTTAACCCCAGTGCTCAGAAATTGTCAAAACGTGTTTTTCAGCAGAAATAAAGACGTTTTGGCAACTTTGGTCACCACCATGTAACTTATAGGGCAGGAACAGCACAGTTTTCAAAACGTGTTTTTCAGCCCGAAATAAACGCTTTTTCTCAGCCCTTAGATTCGCAGTGTAACTGCCTGGCTCAGAAGAGCACATTGAGTCAGCCCTTAACCCCAGTGCTCAGAAATTGTCAAATCGTGTTTTTCAGCAGAAATAAACACGTTTTGGCAACTTTGGTCACCACCATGTAACTTTTAGGGCAGGAACAACACAGTTTTCAAAACGTGTTTTTCAGCCCGAAATAAACGCGTTTTGTCAGCCCTTAGAATCGCTGTGTAACTGCCTGGCTCAGAAGAGCACATTGAGTCAGCCCTTAACCCCAGTGTACAGAAATTGTCAAAATGTGTTTTTCAGCAGAAATAAACATGTTTTGGCAACTTTGGTAACCCCCATGTAACTTATAGGGTAGGAACAACACAGTTTTCAAAACGTGTTTTTCAGCCCGAAATAAACGCTTTTTCTCAGCCCTTAGATTCGCAGTGTAACTGCCTGGCACAGAAGAGCACATTGAGTCAGCCCTTAACCCCAGTGCTCAGAAATTGTCAAAACGTGTTTTTCAGCAGAAATAAAGACGTTTTGGCAACTTTGGTCACCACCATGTAACTTATAGGGCAGGAACAGCACAGTTTTCAAAACGTGTTTTTCAGCCCGAAATAAACGCGTTTTGTCAGCCCTTAGAATCGCTGTGTAACTGCCTGGCTCAGAAGAGCACATTGAGTCAGCCCTTAACCCCAGTGTACAGAAATTGTCAAAACGTGTTTTTCAGCAGAAATAAACATGTTTTGGCAACTTTGGTAACCCCCATGTAACTTATAGGGTAGGAACAACACAGTTTTCAAAACGTGTTTTTCAGCCCGAAATAAACGCTTTTTCTCAGCCCTTAGATTCGCAGTGTAACTGCCTGGCTCAGAAGAGCACATTGAGTCAGCCCTTAACCCCAGTGCTCAGAAATTGTCAAAACGTGTTTTTCAGCAGAAATAAGATCGTTTTGGCAACTTTGGTCACCACCATGTAACTTATAGGGCAGGAACAGCACAGTTTTCAAAACGTGTTTTTCAGCCCGAAATAAACGCGTTTTGTCAGCCCTTAGAATCGCAGTGTAACTGCCTGGCTCAGAAGAGCACATTGAGTCAGCCCTTAACCCCAGTGTACAGAAATTGTCAAAACGTGTTTTTCAGCAGAAATAAACATGTTTTGGCAACTTTGGTAACCCCCATGTAACTTATAGGGTAGGAACAACACAGTTTTCAAAACGTGTTTTTCAGCCCGAAATAAACGCTTTTTCTCAGCCCTTAGATTCGCAGTGTAACTGCCTGGCTCAGAAGAGCACACTGAGTCAGCCCTTAACCCCAGTGCTCAGAAATTGTCAAAACGTGTTTTTCAGCAGAAATAAACATGTTTTGGCAACTTTGGTCACCACCATGTAACTTATAGGGCAGGAACAACACAGTTTTCAAAACGTGTTTTTCAGCCCGAAATAAACGCGTTTTGTCAGCCCTTAGAATCGCTGTGTAACTGCCTGGCTCAGAAGAGCACATTGAGTCAGCCCTTAACCCCAGTGCTCAGAAATTGTCAAAACGTGTTTTTCAGCAGAAATAAACATGTTTTGGCAACTTTGGTCACCACCATGTAACTTATAGGGCAGGAACAGCACAGTTTTCAAAACGTGTTTTTCAGCCCGAAATAAACGCTTTTTCTCAGCCCTTAGATTCGCAGTGTAACTGCCTGGCTCAGAAGAGCACATTGAGTCAGCCCTTAACCCCAGTGCTCAGAAATTGTCAAAACGTGTTTTTCAGCAGAAATAAACACGTTTTGGCAACTTTGGTCACCACCATGTAACTTTTAGGGCAGGAACAACACAGTTTTCAAAACGTGTTTTTCAGCCCGAAATAAACGCGTTTTGTCAGCCCTTAGAATCGCTGTGTAACTGCCTGGCTCAGAAGAACACATTGAGTCAGCCCTTAACCCCAGTGTACAGAAATTGTCAAAATGTGTTTTTCAGCAGAAATAAACATGTTTTGGCAACTTTGGTAACCTCCATGTAACTTATAGGGCAGGAACAGCACAGTTTTCAAAACGTGTTTTTCAGCCCGAAATAAACGCGTTTTGTCAGCCCTTAGAATCGCTGTGTAACTGCCTGGCTCAGAAGAGCACACTGAGTCAGCCCTTAACCCCAGTGCTCAGAAATTGTCAAATCGTGTTTTTCAGCAGAAATAAACACGTTTTGGCAACTTTGGTCACCACCATGTAACTTTTAGGGCAGGAACAACACAGTTTTCAAAACGTGTTTTTCAGCCCGAAATAAACGCGTTTTGTCAGCCCTTAGAATCGCTGTGTAACTGCCTGGCTCAGAAGAGCACATTGAGTCAGCCCTTAACCCCAGTGTACAGAAATTGTCAAAATGTGTTTTTCAGCAGAAATAAACATGTTTTGGCAACTTTGGTAACCTCCATGTAACTTATAGGGTAGGAACAACACAGTTTTCAAAACGTGTTTTTCAGCCCGAAATAAACGCTTTTTCTCAGCCCTTAGATTCGCAGTGTAACTGCCTGGCACAGAAGAGCACATTGAGTCAGCCCTTAACCCCAGTGCTCAGAAATTGTCAAAACGTGTTTTTCAGCAGAAATAAAGACGTTTTGGCAACTTTGGTCACCACCATGTAACTTATAGGGCAGGAACAGCACAGTTTTCAAAACGTGTTTTTCAGCCCGAAATAAACGCGTTTTGTCAGCCTTTAGAATCGCTGTGTAACTGCCTGGCTCAGAAGAGCACATTGAGTCAGCCCTTAACCCCAGTGTACAGAAATTGTCAAAACGTGTTTTTCAGCAGAAATAAACATGTTTTGGCAACTTTGGTAACCCCCATGTAACTTATAGGGTAGGAACAACACAGTTTTCAAAACGTGTTTTTCAGCCCGAAATAAACGCTTTTTCTCAGCCCTTAGATTCGCAGTGTAACTGCCTGGCTCAGAAGAGCACATTGAGTCAGCCCTTAACCCCAGTGCTCAGAAATTTTCAAAACGTGTTTTTCAGCAGAAATAAAGACGTTTTGGCAACTTTGGTCACCACCATGTAACTTATAGGGCAGGAACAGCACAGTTTTCAAAACGTGTTTTTCAGCCCGAAATAAACGCGTTTTGTCAGCCCTTAGAATCGCAGTGTAACTGCCTGGCTCAGAAGAGCACATTGAGTCAGCCCTTAACCCCAGTGTACAGAAATTGTCAAAACGTGTTTTTCAGCAGAAATAAACATGTTTTGGCAACATTGGTAACCCCCATGTAACTTATAGGGTAGGAACAACACAGTTTTCAAAACGTGTTTTTCAGCCCGAAATAAACGCTTTTTCTCAGCCCTTAGATTCGCAGTGTAACTGCCTGGCTCAGAAGAGCACACTGAGTCAGCCCTTAACCCCAGTGCTCAGAAATTGTCAAAACGTGTTTTTCAGCAGAAATAAACATGTTTTGGCAACTTTGGTCACCACCATGTAACTTATAGGGCAGGAACAGCACAGTTTTCAAAACGTGTTTTTCAGCCCGAAATAAACGCGTTTTGTCAGCCCTTAGAATCGCAGTGTAACTGCCTGGCTCAGAAGAGCACATTGAGTCAGCCCTTAACCCCAGTGTACAGAAATTGTCAAAACGTGTTTTTCAGCAGAAATAAACATGTTTTGGCAACTTTGGTAACCCCCATGTAACTTATAGGGTAGGAACAACACAGTTTTCAAAACGTGTTTTTCAGCCCGAAATAAACGCTTTTTCTCAGCCCTTAGATTCGCAGTGTAACTGCCTGGCTCAGAAGAGCACACTGAGTCAGCCCTTAACCCCAGTGCTCAGAAATTGTCAAAACGTGTTTTTCAGCAGAAATAAACACGTTTTGGTAACTTTGGTCACCACCATGTAACTTATAGGGCAGGAACAACACAGTTTTCAAAACGTGTTTTTCAGCCCGAATAAACGCGTTTTGTCAGCCCTTAGAATCGCTGTGTAACTGCCTGGCTCAGAAGAGCACACTGAGTCAGCCCTTAACCCCAGTGCTCAGAAATTGTCAAAACGTGTTTTTCAGCAGAAATAAACACGTTTTGGCAACTTTGGTCACCACCATGTAACTTATAGGGCAGGAACAACACAGTTTTCAAAACGTGTTTTTCAGCCCGAAATAAACGCGTTTTGTCAGCCCTTAGAATCGCTGTGTAACTGCCTGGCTCAGAAGAGCACATTGAGTCAGCCCTTAACCCCAGTGCTCAGAAATTGTCAAAACGTGTTTTTCAGCAGAAATAAAGACGTTTTGGCAACTTTGGTCACCACCATGTAACTTATAGGGCAGGAACAGCACAGTTTTCAAAACGTGTTTTTCAGCCCGAAATAAACGCGTTTTGTCAGCCCTTAGAATCGCTGTGTAACTGCCTGGCTCAGAAGAGCACATTGAGTCAGCCCTTAACCCCAGTGTGCAGAAATTGTCAAATCGTGTTTTTCAGCAGAAATAAACACGTTTTGGCAACTTTGGTAACCACCATGTAACTTTTAGGGCAAGAACAACACAGTTTTCAAAACGTGTTTTTCAGCCCGAAATAAACGCGTTTTGTCAGCCCTTAGAATCGCTGTGTAACTGCCTGGCTCAGAAGAGCACATTGAGTCAGCCCTTAACCCCAGTGTGCAGAAATTGTCAAAACGTGTTTTTCAGCAGAAATAAAGACGTTTTGGCAACTTTGGTCACCACCATGTAACTTATAGGGCAGGAACAGCACAGTTTTCAAAACGTGTTTTTCAGCCCGAAATAAACGCGTTTTGTCAGCCCTTAGAATCGCAGTGTAACTGCCTGGCTCAGAAGAGCACATTGAGTCAGCCCTTAACCCCAGTGTACAGAAATTGTCAAAACGTGTTTTTCAGCAGAAATAAACATGTTTTGGCAACTTTGGTAACCCCCATGTAACTTATAGGGTAGGAACAACACAGTTTTCAAAACGTGTTTTTCAGCCCGAAATAAACGCTTTATCTCAGCCCTTAGATTCGCAGTGTAACTGCCTGGCTCAGAAGAGCACACTGAGTCAGCCCTTAACCCCAGTGCTCAGAAATTGTCAAAACGTGTTTTTCAGCAGAAATAAACATGTTTTGGCAACTTTGGTCACCACCATGTAACTTATAGGGCAGGAACAGCACAGTTTTCAAAACGTGTTTTTCAGCCCGAAATAAACGCTTTTTCTCAGCCCTTAGATTCGCAGTGTAACTGCCTGGCTCAGAAGAGCACATTGAGTCAGCCCTTAACCCCAGTGCTCAGAAATTGTCAAAACGTGTTTTTCAGCAGAAATAAAGACGTTTTGGCAACTTTGGTCACCACCATGTAACTTATAGGGCAGGAACAGCACAGTTTTCAAAACGTGTTTTTCAGCCCGAAATAAACGCGTTTTGTCAGCCCTTAGAATCGCAGTGTAACTGCCTGGCTCAGAAGAGCACATTGATTCAGCCCTTAACCCCAGTGTACAGAAATTGTCAAAACGTGTTTTTCAGCAGAAATAAACATGTTTTGGCAACTTTGGTAACCCCCATGTAACTTATAGGGCAGGAACAACACAGTTTTCAAAACATGTTTTTCAGCCCGAAATAAACGCTTTTTCTCAGCCCTTAGATTCGCAGTGTAACTGCCTGGCTCAGAAGAGCAGATTGAGTCAGCCCTTAACCCCAGTGCTCAGAAATTGTCAAAACGTGTTTTTCAGCAGAAATAAAGACGTTTTGGCAACTTTGGTCACCACCATGTAACTTATAGGGCAGGAACAACACAGTTTTCAAAACGTGTTTTTCAGCCCGAAATAAACGCGTTTTGTCAGCCTTTAGAATTGCTGTGTAACTGCCTGGCTCAGAAGAGCACATTGAGTCAGCCCTTAACCCCAGTGTACAGAAATTGTCAAAACGTGTTTTTCAGCAGAAATAAACATGTTTTGGCAACTTTGGTAACCCCCGTGTAACTTATAGGGCAGGAACAACACAGTTTTCAAAACGTGTTTTTCAGCCCGAAATAAACGCTTTTTCTCAGCCCTTAGATTCGCAGTGTAACTGCCTGGCTCAGAAGAGCACATTGAGTCAGCCCTTAACCCCAGTGCTCAGAAATTGTCAAAACGTGTTTTTCAGCAGAAATAAAGACGTTTTGGCAACTTTGGTCACCACCATGTAACTTATAGGGCAGGAACAGCACAGTTTTCAAAACGTGTTTTTCAGCCCGAAATAAACGCTTTTTCTCAGCCCTTAGATTCGCAGTGTAACTGCCTGGCTCAGAAGAGCACATTGAGTCAGCCCTTAACCCCAGTGTACAGAAATTGTCAAAACGTGTTTTTCAGCAGAAATAAACATGTTTTGGCAACTTTGGTAACCCCCATGTAACTTATAGGGTAGGAACAACACAGTTTTCAAAACGTGTTTTTCAGCCCGAAATAAACGCTTTTTCTCAGCCCTTAGATTCGCAGTGTAACTGCCTGGCTCAGAAGAGCACACTGAGTCAGCCCTTAACCCCAGTGCTCAGAAATTGTCAAAACGTGTTTTTCAGCAGAAATAAACACGTTTTGGCAACTTTGGTCACCACCATGTAACTTATAGGGCAGGAACAACACAGTTTTCAAAACGTGTTTTTCAGCCCGAAATAAACGCGTTTTGTCAGCCCTTAGAATCGCTGTGTAACTGCCTGGCTCAGAAGAGCACATTGAGTCAGCCCTTAACCCCAGTGCTCAGAAATTGTCAAAACGTGTTTTTCAGCAGAAATAAAGACGTTTTGGCAACTTTGGTCACCACCATGTAACTTATAGGGCAGGAACAGCACAGTTTTCAAAACGTGTTTTTCAGCCCGAAATAAACGCGTTTTGTCAGCCCTTAGAATCGCTGTGTAACTGCCTGGCTCAGAAGAGCACATTGAGTCAGCCCTTAACCCCAGTGTGCAGAAATTGTCAAATCGTGTTTTTCAGCAGAATTAAACACGTTTTGGCAACTTTGGTAACCACCATGTAACTTTTAGGGCAGGAACAACACAGTTTTCAAAACGTGTTTTTCAGCCCGAAATAAACGCGTTTTGTCAGCCCTTAGAATCGCTGTGTAACTGCCTGGCTCAGAAGAGCACATTGAGTCAGCCCTTAACCCCAGTGTGCAGAAATTGTCAAAACGTGTTTTTCAGCAGAAATAAAGACGTTTTGGCAACTTTGGTCACCACCATGTAACTTATAGGGCAGGAACAGCACAGTTTTCAAAACGTGTTTTTCAGCCCGAAATAAACGCGTTTTGTCAGCCCTTAGAATCGCAGTGTAACTGCCTGGCTCAGAAGAGCACATTGAGTCAGCCCTTAACCCCAGTGTACAGAAATTGTCAAAACGTGTTTTTCAGCAGAAATAAACATGTTTTGGCAACTTTGGTAACCCCCATGTAACTTATAGGGTAGGAACAACACAGTTTTCAAAACGTGTTTTTCAGCCCGAAATAAACGCTTTTTCTCAGCCCTTAGATTCGCAGTGTAACTGCCTGGCTCAGAAGAGCACACTGAGTCAGCCCTTAACCCCAGTGCTCAGAAATTGTCAAAACGTGTTTTTCAGCAGAAATAAACATGTTTTGGCAACTTTGGTCACCACCATGTAACTTATAGGGCAGGAACAGCACAGTTTTCAAAACGTGTTTTTCAGCCCGAAATAAACGCTTTTTCTCAGCCCTTAGATTCGCAGTGTAACTGCCTGGCTCAGAAGAGCACATTGAGTCAGCCCTTAACCCCAGTGCTCAGAAATTGTCAAAACGTGTTTTTCAGCAGAAATAAAGACGTTTTGGCAACTTTGGTCACCACCATGTAACTTATAGGGCAGGAACAGCACAGTTTTCAAAACGTGTTTTTCAGCCCGAAATAAACGCGTTTTGTCAGCCCTTAGAATCGCAGTGTAACTGCCTGGCTCAGAAGAGCACATTGAGTCAGCCCTTAACCCCAGTGTACAGAAATTGTCAAAACGTGTTTTTCAGCAGAAATAAACATGTTTTGGCAACTTTGGTAACCCCCATGTAACTTATAGGGCAGGAACAACACAGTTTTCAAAACGTGTTTTTCAGCCCGAAATAAACGCTTTTTCTCAGCCCTTAGATTCGCAGTGTAACTGCCTGGCTCAGAAGAGCACACTGAGTCAGCCCTTAACCCCAGTGCTCAGAAATTGTCAAAACGTGTTTTTCAGCAGAAATAAACATGTTTTGGCAACTTTGGTCACCACCATGTAACTTATAGGGCAGGAACAGCACAGTTTTCAAAACGTGTTTTTCAGCCCGAAATAAACGCGTTTTGTCAGCCCTTAGAATCGCAGTGTAACTGCCTGGCTCAGAAGAGCACATTGAGTCAGCCCTTAACCCCAGTGTACAGAAATTGTCAAAACGTGTTTTTCAGCAGAAATAAACATGTTTTGGCAACTTTGGTAACCCCCATGTAACTTATAGGGTAGGAACAACACAGTTTTCAAAACGTGTTTTTCAGCCCGAAATAAACGCTTTTTCTCAGCCCTTAGATTCGCAGTGTAACTGCCTGGCTCAGAAGAGCACACTGAGTCAGCCCATAACCCCAGTGCTCAGAAATTGTCAAAACGTGTTTTTCAGCAGAAATAAACATGTTTTGGCAACTTTGGTCACCACCATGTAACTTATAGGGCAGGAACAACACAGTTTTCAAAACGTGTTTTTCAGCCCGAAATAAACGCGTTTTGTCAGCCCTTAGAATCGCTGTGTAACTGCCTGGCTCAGAAGAGCACATTGAGTCAGCCCTTAACCCCAGTGCTCAGAAATTGTCAAATCGTGTTTTTCAGCAGAAATAAACACGTTTTGGCAACTTTGGTCACCACCATGTAACTTTTAGGGCAGGAACAACACAGTTTTCAAAACGTGTTTTTCAGCCCGAAATAAACGCGTTTTGTCAGCCCTTAGAATCGCTGTGTAACTGCCTGGCTCAGAAGAGCACATTGAGTCAGCCCTTAACCCCAGTGTACAGAAATTGTCAAAATGTGTTTTTCAGCAGAAATAAACATGTTTTGGCAACTTTGGTAACCTCCATGTAACTTATAGGGTAGGAACAACACAGTTTTCAAAACGTGTTTTTCAGCCCGAAATAAACGCTTTTTCTCAGCCCTTAGATTCGCAGTGTAACTGCCTGGCACAGAAGAGCACATTGAGTCAGCCCTTAACCCCAGTGCTCAGAAATTGTCAAAACGTGTTTTTCAGCAGAAATAAAGACGTTTTGGCAACTTTGGTCACCACCATGTAACTTATAGGGCAGGAACAGCACAGTTTTCAAAACGTGTTTTTCAGCCCGAAATAAACGCGTTTTGTCAGCCCTTAGAATCGCTGTGTAACTGCCTGGCTCAGAAGAGCACATTGAGTCAGCCCTTAACCCCAGTGTACAGAAATTGTTAAAACGTGTTTTTCAGCAGAAATAAACATGTTTTGGCAACTTTGGTAACCCCCATGTAACTTATAGGGTAGGAACAACACAGTTTTCAAAACGTGTTTTTCAGCCCGAAATAAACGCTTTTTCTCAGCCCTTAGATTCGCAGTGTAACTGCCTGGCTCAGAAGAGCACATTGAGTCAGCCCTTAACCCCAGTGCTCAGAAATTGTCAAAACGTGTTTTTCAGCAGAAATAAAGACGTTTTGGCAACTTTGGTCACCACCATGTAACTTATAGGGCAGGAACAGCACAGTTTTCAAAACGTGTTTTTCAGCCCGAAATAAACGCGTTTTGTCAGCCCTTAGAATCGCAGTGTAACTGCCTGGCTCAGAAGAGCACATTGAGTCAGCCCTTAACCCCAGTGTACAGAAATTGTCAAAACGTGTTTTTCAGCAGAAATAAACATGTTTTGGCAACTTTGGTAACCCCCATGTAACTTATAGGGTAGGAACAACACAGTTTTCAAAACGTGTTTTTCAGCCCGAAATAAACGCTTTTTCTCAGCCCTTAGATTCGCAGTGTAACTGCCTGGCTCAGAAGAGCACACTGAGTCAGCCCTTAACCCCAGTGCTCAGAAATTGTCAAAACGTGTTTTTCAGCAGAAATAAACACGTTTTGGTAACTTTGGTCACCACCATGTAACTTATAGGGCAGGAAAAACACAGTTTTCAAAACGTGTTTTTCAGCCCGAAATAAACGCGTTTTGTCAGCCCTTAGAATCGCTGTGTAACTGCCTGGCTCAGAAGAGCACACTGAGTCAGCCCTTAACCCCAGTGCTCAGAAATTGTCAAAACGTGTTTTTCAGCAGAAATAAACACGTTTTGGCAACTTTGGTCACCACCATGTAACTTATAGGGCAGGAACAGCACAGTTTTCAAAACGTGTTTTTCAGCCCGAAATAAACGCGTTTTGTCAGCCCTTAGAATCGCTGTGTAACTGCCTGGCTCAGAAGAGCACATTGAGTCAGCCCTTAACCCCAGTGTGCAGAAATTGTCAAATCGTGTTTTTCAGCAGAAATAAACACGTTTTGGCAACTTTGGTAACCACCATGTAACTTTTAGGGCAGGAACAACACAGTTTTCAAAACGTGTTTTTCAGCCCGAAATAAACGCGTTTTGTCAGCCCTTAGAATCGCTGTGTAACTGCCTGGCTCAGAAGAGCACATTGAGTCAGCCCTTAACCCCAGTGTGCAGAAATTGTCAAAACGTGTTTTTCAGCAGAAATAAAGACGTTTTGGCAACTTTGGTCACCACCATGTAACTTATAGGGCAGGAACAGCACAGTTTTCAAAACGTGTTTTTCAGCCCGAAATAAACGCGTTTTGTCAGCCCTTAGAATCGCAGTGTAACTGCCTGGCTCAGAAGAGCACATTGAGTCAGCCCTTAACCCCAGTGTACAGAAATTGTCAAAACGTGTTTTTCAGCAGAAATAAACATGTTTTGGCAACTTTGGTAACCCCCATGTAACTTATAGGGTAGGAACAACACAGTTTTCAAAACGTGTTTTTCAGCCCGAAATAAACGCTTTTTCTCAGCCCTTAGATTCGCAGTGTAACTGCCTGGCTCAGAAGAGCACACTGAGTCAGCCCTTAACCCCAGTGCTCAGAAATTGTCAAAACGTGTTTTTCAGCAGAAATAAACATGTTTTGGCAACTTTGGTCACCACCATGTAACTTATAGGGCAGGAACAGCACAGTTTTCAAAACGTGTTTTTCAGCCCGAAATAAACGCTTTTTCTCAGCCCTTAGATTCGCAGTGTAACTGCCTGGCTCAGAAGAGCACATTGAGTCAGCCCTTAACCCCAGTGCTCAGAAATTGTCAAAACGTGTTTTTCAGCAGAAATAAAGACGTTTTGGCAACTTTGGTCACCACCATGTAACTTATAGGGCAGGAACAGCACAGTTTTCAAAACGTGTTTTTCAGCCCGAAATAAACGCGTTTTGTCAGCCCTTAGAATCGCAGTGTAACTGCCTGGCTCAGAAGAGCACATTGAGTCAGCCCTTAACCCCAGTGTACAGAAATTGTCAAAACGTGTTTTTCAGCAGAAATAAACATGTTTTGGCAACTTTGGTAACCCCCATGTAACTTATAGGGCAGGAACAACACAGTTTTCAAAACGTGTTTTTCAGCCCGAAATAAACGCTTTTTCTCAGCCCTTAGATTCGCAGTGTAACTGCCTGGCTCAGAAGAGCAGATTGAGTCAGCCCTTAACCCCAGTGCTCAGAAATTGTCAAAACGTGTTTTTCAGCAGAAATAAAGACGTTTTGGCAACTTTGGTCACCACCATGTAACTTATAGGGCAGGAACAACACAGTTTTCAAAACGTGTTTTTCAGCCCGAAATAAACGCGTTTTGTCAGCCTTTAGAATTGCTGTGTAACTGCCTGGCTCAGAAGAGCACATTGAGTCAGCCCTTAACCCCAGTGTACAGAAATTGTCAAAACGTGTTTTTCAGCAGAAATAAACATGTTTTGGCAACTTTGGTAACCCCCGTGTAACTTATAGGGCAGGAACAACACAGTTTTCAAAACGTGTTTTTCAGCCCGAAATAAACGCTTTTTCTCAGCCCTTAGATTCGCAGTGTAACTGCCTGGCTCAGAAGAGCACATTGAGTCAGCCCTTAACCCCAGTGCTCAGAAATTGTCAAAACGTGTTTTTCAGCAGAAATAAAGACGTTTTGGCAACTTTGGTCACCACCATGTAACTTATAGGGCAGGAACAGCACAGTTTTCAAAACGTGTTTTTCAGCCCGAAATAAACGCTTTTTCTCAGCCCTTAGATTCGCAGTGTAACTGCCTGGCTCAGAAGAGCACATTGAGTCAGCCCTTAACCCCAGTGTACAGAAATTGTCAAAACGTGTTTTTCAGCAGAAATAAACATGTTTTGGCAACTTTGGTAACCCCCATGTAACTTATAGGGTAGGAACAACACAGTTTTCAAAACGTGTTTTTCAGCCCGAAATAAACGCTTTTTCTCAGCCCTTAGATTCGCAGTGTAACTGCCTGGCTCAGAAGAGCACACTGAGTCAGCCCTTAACCCCAGTGCTCAGAAATTGTCAAAACGTGTTTTTCAGCAGAAATAAACACGTTTTGGCAACTTTGGTCACCACCATGTAACTTATAGGGCAGGAACAACACAGTTTTCAAAACGTGTTTTTCAGCCCGAAATAAACGCGTTTTGTCAGCCCTTAGAATCGCTGTGTAACTGCCTGGCTCAGAAGAGCACATTGAGTCAGCCCTTAACCCCAGTGCTCAGAAATTGTCAAAACGTGTTTTTCAGCAGAAATAAAGACGTTTTGGCAACTTTGGTCACCACCATGTAACTTATAGGGCAGGAACAGCACAGTTTTCAAAACGTGTTTTTCAGCCCGAAATAAACGCGTTTTGTCAGCCCTTAGAATCGCTGTGTAACTGCCTGGCTCAGAAGAGCACATTGAGTCAGCCCTTAACCCCAGTGTGCAGAAATTGTCAAATCGTGTTTTTCAGCAGAATTAAACACGTTTTGGCAACTTTGGTAACCACCATGTAACTTTTAGGGCAGGAACAACACAGTTTTCAAAACGTGTTTTTCAGCCCGAAATAAACGCGTTTTGTCAGCCCTTAGAATCGCTGTGTAACTGCCTGGCTCAGAAGAGCACATTGAGTCAGCCCTTAACCCCAGTGTGCAGAAATTGTCAAAACGTGTTTTTCAGCAGAAATAAAGACGTTTTGGCAACTTTGGTCACCACCATGTAACTTATAGGGCAGGAACAGCACAGTTTTCAAAACGTGTTTTTCAGCCCGAAATAAACGCGTTTTGTCAGCCCTTAGAATCGCAGTGTAACTGCCTGGCTCAGAAGAGCACATTGAGTCAGCCCTTAACCCCAGTGTACAGAAATTGTCAAAACGTGTTTTTCAGCAGAAATAAACATGTTTTGGCAACTTTGGTAACCCCCATGTAACTTATAGGGTAGGAACAACACAGTTTTCAAAACGTGTTTTTCAGCCCGAAATAAACGCTTTTTCTCAGCCCTTAGATTCGCAGTGTAACTGCCTGGCTCAGAAGAGCACACTGAGTCAGCCCTTAACCCCAGTGCTCAGAAATTGTCAAAACGTGTTTTTCAGCAGAAATAAACATGTTTTGGCAACTTTGGTCACCACCATGTAACTTATAGGGCAGGAACAGCACAGTTTTCAAAACGTGTTTTTCAGCCCGAAATAAACGCTTTTTCTCAGCCCTTAGATTCGCAGTGTAACTGCCTGGCTCAGAAGAGCACATTGAGTCAGCCCTTAACCCCAGTGCTCAGAAATTGTCAAAACGTGTTTTTCAGCAGAAATAAAGACGTTTTGGCAACTTTGGTCACCACCATGTAACTTATAGGGCAGGAACAGCACAGTTTTCAAAACGTGTTTTTCAGCCCGAAATAAACGCGTTTTGTCAGCCCTTAGAATCGCAGTGTAACTGCCTGGCTCAGAAGAGCACATTGAGTCAGCCCTTAACCCCAGTGTACAGAAATTGTCAAAACGTGTTTTTCAGCAGAAATAAACATGTTTTGGCAACTTTGGTAACCCCCATGTAACTTATAGGGCAGGAACAACACAGTTTTCAAAACGTGTTTTTCAGCCCGAAATAAACGCTTTTTCTCAGCCCTTAGATTCGCAGTGTAACTGCCTGGCTCAGAAGAGCACACTGAGTCAGCCCTTAACCCCAGTGCTCAGAAATTGTCAAAACGTGTTTTTCAGCAGAAATAAACATGTTTTGGCAACTTTGGTCACCACCATGTAACTTATAGGGCAGGAACAGCACAGTTTTCAAAACGTGTTTTTCAGCCCGAAATAAACGCGTTTTGTCAGCCCTTAGAATCGCAGTGTAACTGCCTGGCTCAGAAGAGCACATTGAGTCAGCCCTTAACCCCAGTGTACAGAAATTGTCAAAACGTGTTTTTCAGCAGAAATAAACATGTTTTGGCAACTTTGGTAACCCCCATGTAACTTATAGGGTAGGAACAACACAGTTTTCAAAACGTGTTTTTCAGCCCGAAATAAACGCTTTTTCTCAGCCCTTAGATTCGCAGTGTAACTGCCTGGCTCAGAAGAGCACACTGAGTCAGCCCTTAACCCCAGTGCTCAGAAATTGTCAAAACGTGTTTTTCAGCAGAAATAAACACGTTTTGGTAACTTTGGTCACCACCATGTAACTTATAGGGCAGGAACAACACAGTTTTCAAAACGTGTTTTTCAGCCCGAAATAAACGCGTTTTGTCAGCCCTTAGAATCGCTGTGTAACTGCCTGGCTCAGAAGAGCACACTGAGTCAGCCCTTAACCCCAGTGCTCAGAAATTGTCAAAACGTGTTTTTCAGCAGAAATAAACACGTTTTGGCAACTTTGGTCACCACCATGTAACTTATAGGGCAGGAACAACACAGTTTTCAAAACGTGTTTTTCAGCCCGAAATAAACGCGTTTTGTCAGCCCTTAGAATCGCTGTGTAACTGCCTGGCTCAGAAGAGCACATTGAGTCAGCCCTTAACCCCAGTGCTCAGAAATTGTCAAAACGTGTTTTTCAGCAGAAATAAAGACGTTTTGGCAACTTTGGTCACCACCATGTAACTTATAGGGCAGGAACAGCACAGTTTTCAAAACGTGTTTTTCAGCCCGAAATAAACGCGTTTTGTCAGCCCTTAGAATCGCTGTGTAACTGCCTGGCTCAGAAGAGCACATTGAGTCAGCCCTTAACCCCAGTGTGCAGAAATTGTCAAATCGTGTTTTTCAGCAGAAATAAACACGTTTTGGCAACTTTGGTAACCACCATGTAACTTTTAGGGCAGGAACAACACAGTTTTCAAAACGTGTTTTTCAGCCCGAAATAAACGCGTTTTGTCAGCCCTTAGAATCGCTGTGTAACTGCCTGGCTCAGAAGAGCACATTGAGTCAGCCCTTAACCCCAGTGTGCAGAAATTGTCAAAACGTGTTTTTCAGCAGAAATAAAGACGTTTTGGCAACTTTGGTCACCACCATGTAACTTATAGGGCAGGAACAGCACAGTTTTCAAAACGTGTTTTTCAGCCCGAAATAAACGCGTTTTGTCAGCCCTTAGAATCGCAGTGTAACTGCCTGGCTCAGAAGAGCACATTGAGTCAGCCCTTAACCCCAGTGTACAGAAATTGTCAAAACGTGTTTTTCAGCAGAAATAAACATGTTTTGGCAACTTTGGTAACCCCCATGTAACTTATAGGGTAGGAACAACACAGTTTTCAAAACGTGTTTTTCAGCCCGAAATAAACGCTTTTTCTCAGCCCTTAGATTCGCAGTGTAACTGCCTGGCTCAGAAGAGCACATTGAGTCAGCCCTTAACCCCAGTGCTCAGAAATTGTCAAAACGTGTTTTTCAGCAGAAATAAAGACGTTTTGGCAACTTTGGTCACCACCATGTAACTTATAGGGCAGGAACAACACAGTTTTCAAAACGTGTTTTTCAGCCCGAAATAAACGCGTTTTGTCAGCCTTTAGAATTGCTGTGTAACTGCCTGGCTCAGAAGAGCACATTGAGTCAGCCCTTAACCCCAGTGTACAGAAATTGTCAAAACGTGTTTTTCAGCAGAAATAAACATGTTTTGGCAACTTTGGTAACCCCCGTGTAACTTATAGGGCAGGAACAACACAGTTTTCAAAACGTGTTTTTCAGCCCGAAATAAACGCTTTTTCTCAGCCCTTAGATTCGCAGTGTAACTGCCTGGCTCAGAAGAGCACATTGAGTCAGCCCTTAACCCCAGTGCTCAGAAATTGTCAAAACGTGTTTTTCAGCAGAAATAAAGACGTTTTGGCAACTTTGGTCACCACCATGTAACTTATAGGGCAGGAACAGCACAGTTTTCAAAACGTGTTTTTCAGCCCGAAATAAACGCTTTTTCTCAGCCCTTAGATTCGCAGTGTAACTGCCTGGCTCAGAAGAGCACATTGAGTCAGCCCTTAACCCCAGTGCTCAGAAATTGTCAAATCGTGTTTTTCAGCAGAAATAAACACGTTTTGGCAACTTTGGTCACCACCATGTAACTTTTAGGGCAGGAACAACACAGTTTTCAAAACGTGTTTTTCAGCCCGAAATAAACGCGTTTTGTCAGCCCTTAGAATCGCTGTGTAACTGCCTGGCTCAGAAGAGCACATTGAGTCAGCCCTTAACCCCAGTGTACAGAAATTGTCAAAATGTGTTTTTCAGCAGAAATAAACATGTTTTGGCAACTTTGGTAACCCCCATGTAACTTATAGGGTAGGAACAACACAGTTTTCAAAACGTGTTTTTCAGCCCGAAATAAACGCTTTTTCTCAGCCCTTAGATTCGCAGTGTAACTGCCTGGCACAGAAGAGCACATTGAGTCAGCCCTTAACCCCAGTGCTCAGAAATTGTCAAAACGTGTTTTTCAGCAGAAATAAAGACGTTTTGGCAACTTTGGTCACCACCATGTAACTTATAGGGCAGGAACAGCACAGTTTTCAAAACGTGTTTTTCAGCCCGAAATAAACGCGTTTTGTCAGCCCTTAGAATCGCTGTGTAACTGCCTGGCTCAGAAGAGCACATTGAGTCAGCCCTTAACCCCAGTGTACAGAAATTGTCAAAACGTGTTTTTCAGCAGAAATAAACATGTTTTGGCAACTTTGGTAACCCCCATGTAACTTATAGGGTAGGAACAACACAGTTTTCAAAACGTGTTTTTCAGCCCGAAATAAACGCTTTTTCTCAGCCCTTAGATTCGCAGTGTAACTGCCTGGCTCAGAAGAGCACATTGAGTCAGCCCTTAACCCCAGTGCTCAGAAATTGTCAAAACGTGTTTTTCAGCAGAAATAAGATCGTTTTGGCAACTTTGGTCACCACCATGTAACTTATAGGGCAGGAACAGCACAGTTTTCAAAACGTGTTTTTCAGCCCGAAATAAACGCGTTTTGTCAGCCCTTAGAATCGCAGTGTAACTGCCTGGCTCAGAAGAGCACATTGAGTCAGCCCTTAACCCCAGTGCTCAGAAATTGTCAAAACGTGTTTTTCAGCAGAAATAAAGACGTTTTGGCAACTTTGGTCACCACCATGTAACTTATAGGGCAGGAACAACACAGTTTTCAAAACGTGTTTTTCAGCCCGAAATAAACGCGTTTTGTCAGCCTTTAGAATTGCTGTGTAACTGCCTGGCTCAGAAGAGCACATTGAGTCAGCCCTTAACCCCAGTGTACAGAAATTGTCAAAACGTGTTTTTCAGCAGAAATAAACATGTTTTGGCAACTTTGGTAACCCCCGTGTAACTTATAGGGCAGGAACAACACAGTTTTCAAAACGTGTTTTTCAGCCCGAAATAAACGCTTTTTCTCAGCCCTTAGATTCGCAGTGTAACTGCCTGGCTCAGAAGAGCACATTGAGTCAGCCCTTAACCCCAGTGCTCAGAAATTGTCAAAACGTGTTTTTCAGCAGAAATAAAGACGTTTTGGCAACTTTGGTCACCACCATGTAACTTATAGGGCAGGAACAGCACAGTTTTCAAAACGTGTTTTTCAGCCCGAAATAAACGCTTTTTCTCAGCCCTTAGATTCGCAGTGTAACTGCCTGGCTCAGAAGAGCACATTGAGTCAGCCCTTAACCCCAGTGCTCAGAAATTGTCAAATCGTGTTTTTCAGCAGAAATAAACACGTTTTGGCAACTTTGGTCACCACCATGTAACTTTTAGGGCAGGAACAACACAGTTTTCAAAACGTGTTTTTCAGCCCGAAATAAACGCGTTTTGTCAGCCCTTAGAATCGCTGTGTAACTGCCTGGCTCAGAAGAGCACATTGAGTCAGCCCTTAACCCCAGTGTACAGAAATTGTCAAAATGTGTTTTTCAGCAGAAATAAACATGTTTTGGCAACTTTGGTAACCCCCATGTAACTTATAGGGTAGGAACAACACAGTTTTCAAAACGTGTTTTTCAGCCCGAAATAAACGCTTTTTCTCAGCCCTTAGATTCGCAGTGTAACTGCCTGGCACAGAAGAGCACATTGAGTCAGCCCTTAACCCCAGTGCTCAGAAATTGTCAAAACGTGTTTTTCAGCAGAAATAAAGACGTTTTGGCAACTTTGGTCACCACCATGTAACTTATAGGGCAGGAACAGCACAGTTTTCAAAACGTGTTTTTCAGCCCGAAATAAACGCGTTTTGTCAGCCCTTAGAATCGCTGTGTAACTGCCTGGCTCAGAAGAGCACATTGAGTCAGCCCTTAACCCCAGTGTACAGAAATTGTCAAAACGTGTTTTTCAGCAGAAATAAACATGTTTTGGCAACTTTGGTAACCCCCATGTAACTTATAGGGTAGGAACAACACAGTTTTCAAAACGTGTTTTTCAGCCCGAAATAAACGCTTTTTCTCAGCCCTTAGATTCGCAGTGTAACTGCCTGGCTCAGAAGAGCACATTGAGTCAGCCCTTAACCCCAGTGCTCAGAAATTGTCAAAACGTGTTTTTCAGCAGAAATAAGATCGTTTTGGCAACTTTGGTCACCACCATGTAACTTATAGGGCAGGAACAGCACAGTTTTCAAAACGTGTTTTTCAGCCCGAAATAAACGCGTTTTGTCAGCCCTTAGAATCGCAGTGTAACTGCCTGGCTCAGAAGAGCACATTGAGTCAGCCCTTAACCCCAGTGTACAGAAATTGTCAAAACGTGTTTTTCAGCAGAAATAAACATGTTTTGGCAACTTTGGTAACCCCCATGTAACTTATAGGGTAGGAACAACACAGTTTTCAAAACGTGTTTTTCAGCCCGAAATAAACGCTTTTTCTCAGCCCTTAGATTCGCAGTGTAACTGCCTGGCTCAGAAGAGCACACTGAGTCAGCCCTTAACCCCAGTGCTCAGAAATTGTCAAAACGTGTTTTTCAGCAGAAATAAACATGTTTTGGCAACTTTGGTCACCACCATGTAACTTATAGGGCAGGAACAACACAGTTTTCAAAACGTGTTTTTCAGCCCGAAATAAACGCGTTTTGTCAGCCCTTAGAATCGCTGTGTAACTGCCTGGCTCAGAAGAGCACATTGAGTCAGCCCTTAACCCCAGTGCTCAGAAATTGTCAAAACGTGTTTTTCAGCAGAAATAAACATGTTTTGGCAACTTTGGTCACCACCATGTAACTTATAGGGCAGGAACAGCACAGTTTTCAAAACGTGTTTTTCAGCCCGAAATAAACGCTTTTTCTCAGCCCTTAGATTCGCAGTGTAACTGCCTGGCTCAGAAGAGCACATTGAGTCAGCCCTTAACCCCAGTGCTCAGAAATTGTCAAAACGTGTTTTTCAGCAGAAATAAACACGTTTTGGCAACTTTGGTCACCACCATGTAACTTTTAGGGCAGGAACAACACAGTTTTCAAAACGTGTTTTTCAGCCCGAAATAAACGCGTTTTGTCAGCCCTTAGAATCGCTGTGTAACTGCCTGGCTCAGAAGAACACATTGAGTCAGCCCTTAACCCCAGTGTACAGAAATTGTCAAAATGTGTTTTTCAGCAGAAATAAACATGTTTTGGCAACTTTGGTAACCTCCATGTAACTTATAGGGCAGGAACAGCACAGTTTTCAAAACGTGTTTTTCAGCCCGAAATAAACGCGTTTTGTCAGCCCTTAGAATCGCTGTGTAACTGCCTGGCTCAGAAGAGCACACTGAGTCAGCCCTTAACCCCAGTGCTCAGAAATTGTCAAATCGTGTTTTTCAGCAGAAATAAACACGTTTTGGCAACTTTGGTCACCACCATGTAACTTTTAGGGCAGGAACAACACAGTTTTCAAAACGTGTTTTTCAGCCCGAAATAAACGCGTTTTGTCAGCCCTTAGAATCGCTGTGTAACTGCCTGGCTCAGAAGAGCACATTGAGTCAGCCCTTAACCCCAGTGTACAGAAATTGTCAAAATGTGTTTTTCAGCAGAAATAAACATGTTTTGGCAACTTTGGTAACCTCCATGTAACTTATAGGGTAGGAACAACACAGTTTTCAAAACGTGTTTTTCAGCCCGAAATAAACGCTTTTTCTCAGCCCTTAGATTCGCAGTGTAACTGCCTGGCACAGAAGAGCACATTGAGTCAGCCCTTAACCCCAGTGCTCAGAAATTGTCAAAACGTGTTTTTCAGCAGAAATAAAGACGTTTTGGCAACTTTGGTCACCACCATGTAACTTATAGGGCAGGAACAGCACAGTTTTCAAAACGTGTTTTTCAGCCCGAAATAAACGCGTTTTGTCAGCCTTTAGAATCGCTGTGTAACTGCCTGGCTCAGAAGAGCACATTGAGTCAGCCCTTAACCCCAGTGTACAGAAATTGTCAAAACGTGTTTTTCAGCAGAAATAAACATGTTTTGGCAACTTTGGTAACCCCCATGTAACTTATAGGGTAGGAACAACACAGTTTTCAAAACGTGTTTTTCAGCCCGAAATAAACGCTTTTTCTCAGCCCTTAGATTCGCAGTGTAACTGCCTGGCTCAGAAGAGCACATTGAGTCAGCCCTTAACCCCAGTGCTCAGAAATTTTCAAAACGTGTTTTTCAGCAGAAATAAAGACGTTTTGGCAACTTTGGTCACCACCATGTAACTTATAGGGCAGGAACAGCACAGTTTTCAAAACGTGTTTTTCAGCCCGAAATAAACGCGTTTTGTCAGCCCTTAGAATCGCAGTGTAACTGCCTGGCTCAGAAGAGCACATTGAGTCAGCCCTTAACCCCAGTGTACAGAAATTGTCAAAACGTGTTTTTCAGCAGAAATAAACATGTTTTGGCAACATTGGTAACCCCCATGTAACTTATAGGGTAGGAACAACACAGTTTTCAAAACGTGTTTTTCAGCCCGAAATAAACGCTTTTTCTCAGCCCTTAGATTCGCAGTGTAACTGCCTGGCTCAGAAGAGCACACTGAGTCAGCCCTTAACCCCAGTGCTCAGAAATTGTCAAAACGTGTTTTTCAGCAGAAATAAACATGTTTTGGCAACTTTGGTCACCACCATGTAACTTATAGGGCAGGAACAGCACAGTTTTCAAAACGTGTTTTTCAGCCCGAAATAAACGCGTTTTGTCAGCCCTTAGAATCGCAGTGTAACTGCCTGGCTCAGAAGAGCACATTGAGTCAGCCCTTAACCCCAGTGTACAGAAATTGTCAAAACGTGTTTTTCAGCAGAAATAAACATGTTTTGGCAACTTTGGTAACCCCCATGTAACTTATAGGGTAGGAACAACACAGTTTTCAAAACGTGTTTTTCAGCCCGAAATAAACGCGTTTTGTCAGCCCTTAGAATCGCTGTGTAACTGCCTGGCTCAGAAGAGCACATTGAGTCAGCCCTTAACCCCAGTGTGCAGAAATTGTCAAAACGTGTTTTTCAGCAGAAATAAAGACGTTTTGGCAACTTTGGTCACCACCATGTAACTTATAGGGCAGGAACAGCACAGTTTTCAAAACGTGTTTTTCAGCCCGAAATAAACGCGTTTTGTCAGCCCTTAGAATCGCAGTGTAACTGCCTGGCTCAGAAGAGCACATTGAGTCAGCCCTTAACCCCAGTGTACAGAAATTGTCAAAACGTGTTTTTCAGCAGAAATAAACATGTTTTGGCAACTTTGGTAACCCCCATGTAACTTATAGGGTAGGAACAACACAGTTTTCAAAACGTGTTTTTCAGCCCGAAATAAACGCTTTTTCTCAGCCCTTAGATTCGCAGTGTAACTGCCTGGCTCAGAAGAGCACACTGAGTCAGCCCTTAACCCCAGTGCTCAGAAATTGTCAAAACGTGTTTTTCAGCAGAAATAAACATGTTTTGGCAACTTTGGTCACCACCATGTAACTTATAGGGCAGGAACAGCACAGTTTTCAAAACGTGTTTTTCAGCCCGAAATAAACGCTTTTTCTCAGCCCTTAGATTCGCAGTGTAACTGCCTGGCTCAGAAGAGCACATTGAGTCAGCCCTTAACCCCAGTGCTCAGAAATTGTCAAAACGTGTTTTTCAGCAGAAATAAAGACGTTTTGGCAACTTTGGTCACCACCATGTAACTTATAGGGCAGGAACAGCACAGTTTTCAAAACGTGTTTTTCAGCCCGAAATAAACGCGTTTTGTCAGCCCTTAGAATCGCAGTGTAACTGCCTGGCTCAGAAGAGCACATTGATTCAGCCCTTAACCCCAGTGTACAGAAATTGTCAAAACGTGTTTTTCAGCAGAAATAAACATGTTTTGGCAACTTTGGTAACCCCCATGTAACTTATAGGGCAGGAACAACACAGTTTTCAAAACGTGTTTTTCAGCCCGAAATAAACGCTTTTTCTCAGCCCTTAGATTCGCAGTGTAACTGCCTGGCTCAGAAGAGCAGATTGAGTCAGCCCTTAACCCCAGTGCTCAGAAATTGTCAAAACGTGTTTTTCAGCAGAAATAAAGACGTTTTGGCAACTTTGGTCACCACCATGTAACTTATAGGGCAGGAACAACACAGTTTTCAAAACGTGTTTTTCAGCCCGAAATAAACGCGTTTTGTCAGCCTTTAGAATTGCTGTGTAACTGCCTGGCTCAGAAGAGCACATTGAGTCAGCCCTTAACCCCAGTGTACAGAAATTGTCAAAACGTGTTTTTCAGCAGAAATAAACATGTTTTGGCAACTTTGGTAACCCCCGTGTAACTTATAGGGCAGGAACAACACAGTTTTCAAAACGTGTTTTTCAGCCCGAAATAAACGCTTTTTCTCAGCCCTTAGATTCGCAGTGTAACTGCCTGGCTCAGAAGAGCACATTGAGTCAGCCCTTAACCCCAGTGCTCAGAAATTGTCAAAACGTGTTTTTCAGCAGAAATAAAGACGTTTTGGCAACTTTGGTCACCACCATGTAACTTATAGGGCAGGAACAGCACAGTTTTCAAAACGTGTTTTTCAGCCCGAAATAAACGCTTTTTCTCAGCCCTTAGATTCGCAGTGTAACTGCCTGGCTCAGAAGAGCACATTGAGTCAGCCCTTAACCCCAGTGTACAGAAATTGTCAAAACGTGTTTTTCAGCAGAAATAAACATGTTTTGGCAACTTTGGTAACCCCCATGTAACTTATAGGGTAGGAACAACACAGTTTTCAAAACGTGTTTTTCAGCCCGAAATAAACGCTTTTTCTCAGCCCTTAGATTCGCAGTGTAACTGCCTGGCTCAGAAGAGCACACTGAGTCAGCCCTTAACCCCAGTGCTCAGAAATTGTCAAAACGTGTTTTTCAGCAGAAATAAACACGTTTTGGCAACTTTGGTCACCACCATGTAACTTATAGGGCAGGAACAACACAGTTTTCAAAACGTGTTTTTCAGCCCGAAATAAACGCGTTTTGTCAGCCCTTAGAATCGCTGTGTAACTGCCTGGCTCAGAAGAGCACATTGAGTCAGCCCTTAACCCCAGTGCTCAGAAATTGTCAAAACGTGTTTTTCAGCAGAAATAAAGACGTTTTGGCAACTTTGGTCACCACCATGTAACTTATAGGGCAGGAACAGCACAGTTTTCAAAACGTGTTTTTCAGCCCGAAATAAACGCGTTTTGTCAGCCCTTAGAATCGCTGTGTAACTGCCTGGCTCAGAAGAGCACATTGAGTCAGCCCTTAACCCCAGTGTGCAGAAATTGTCAAATCGTGTTTTTCAGCAGAATTAAACACGTTTTGGCAACTTTGGTAACCACCATGTAACTTTTAGGGCAGGAACAACACAGTTTTCAAAACGTGTTTTTCAGCCCGAAATAAACGCGTTTTGTCAGCCCTTAGAATCGCTGTGTAACTGCCTGGCTCAGAAGAGCACATTGAGTCAGCCCTTAACCCCAGTGTGCAGAAATTGTCAAAACGTGTTTTTCAGCAGAAATAAAGACGTTTTGGCAACTTTGGTCACCACCATGTAACTTATAGGGCAGGAACAGCACAGTTTTCAAAACGTGTTTTTCAGCCCGAAATAAACGCGTTTTGTCAGCCCTTAGAATCGCAGTGTAACTGCCTGGCTCAGAAGAGCACATTGAGTCAGCCCTTAACCCCAGTGTACAGAAATTGTCAAAACGTGTTTTTCAGCAGAAATAAACATGTTTTGGCAACTTTGGTAACCCCCATGTAACTTATAGGGTAGGAACAACACAGTTTTCAAAACGTGTTTTTCAGCCCGAAATAAACGCTTTTTCTCAGCCCTTAGATTCGCAGTGTAACTGCCTGGCTCAGAAGAGCACACTGAGTCAGCCCTTAACCCCAGTGCTCAGAAATTGTCAAAACGTGTTTTTCAGCAGAAATAAACATGTTTTGGCAACTTTGGTCACCACCATGTAACTTATAGGGCAGGAACAGCACAGTTTTCAAAACGTGTTTTTCAGCCCGAAATAAACGCTTTTTCTCAGCCCTTAGATTCGCAGTGTAACTGCCTGGCTCAGAAGAACACATTGAGTCAGCCCTTAACCCCAGTGTACAGAAATTGTCAAAATGTGTTTTTCAGCAGAAATAAACATGTTTTGGCAACTTTGGTAACCTCCATGTAACTTATAGGGCAGGAACAGCACAGTTTTCAAAACGTGTTTTTCAGCCCGAAATAAACGCGTTTTGTCAGCCCTTAGAATCGCTGTGTAACTGCCTGGCTCAGAAGAGCACACTGAGTCAGCCCTTAACCCCAGTGCTCAGAAATTGTCAAATCGTGTTTTTCAGCAGAAATAAACACGTTTTGGCAACTTTGGTCACCACCATGTAACTTTTAGGGCAGGAACAACACAGTTTTCAAAACGTGTTTTTCAGCCCGAAATAAACGCGTTTTGTCAGCCCTTAGAATCGCTGTGTAACTGCCTGGCTCAGAAGAGCACATTGAGTCAGCCCTTAACCCCAGTGTACAGAAATTGTCAAAATGTGTTTTTCAGCAGAAATAAACATGTTTTGGCAACTTTGGTAACCTCCATGTAACTTATAGGGTAGGAACAACACAGTTTTCAAAACGTGTTTTTCAGCCCGAAATAAACGCTTTTTCTCAGCCCTTAGATTCGCAGTGTAACTGCCTGGCACAGAAGAGCACATTGAGTCAGCCCTTAACCCCAGTGCTCAGAAATTGTCAAAACGTGTTTTTCAGCAGAAATAAAGACGTTTTGGCAACTTTGGTCACCACCATGTAACTTATAGGGCAGGAACAGCACAGTTTTCAAAACGTGTTTTTCAGCCCGAAATAAACGCGTTTTGTCAGCCTTTAGAATCGCTGTGTAACTGCCTGGCTCAGAAGAGCACATTGAGTCAGCCCTTAACCCCAGTGTACAGAAATTGTCAAAACGTGTTTTTCAGCAGAAATAAACATGTTTTGGCAACTTTGGTAACCCCCATGTAACTTATAGGGTAGGAACAACACAGTTTTCAAAACGTGTTTTTCAGCCCGAAATAAACGCTTTTTCTCAGCCCTTAGATTCGCAGTGTAACTGCCTGGCTCAGAAGAGCACATTGAGTCAGCCCTTAACCCCAGTGCTCAGAAATTTTCAAAACGTGTTTTTCAGCAGAAATAAAGACGTTTTGGCAACTTTGGTCACCACCATGTAACTTATAGGGCAGGAACAGCACAGTTTTCAAAACGTGTTTTTCAGCCCGAAATAAACGCGTTTTGTCAGCCCTTAGAATCGCAGTGTAACTGCCTGGCTCAGAAGAGCACATTGAGTCAGCCCTTAACCCCAGTGTACAGAAATTGTCAAAACGTGTTTTTCAGCAGAAATAAACATGTTTTGGCAACATTGGTAACCCCCATGTAACTTATAGGGTAGGAACAACACAGTTTTCAAAACGTGTTTTTCAGCCCGAAATAAACGCTTTTTCTCAGCCCTTAGATTCGCAGTGTAACTGCCTGGCTCAGAAGAGCACACTGAGTCAGCCCTTAACCCCAGTGCTCAGAAATTGTCAAAACGTGTTTTTCAGCAGAAATAAACATGTTTTGGCAACTTTGGTCACCACCATGTAACTTATAGGGCAGGAACAGCACAGTTTTCAAAACGTGTTTTTCAGCCCGAAATAAACGCGTTTTGTCAGCCCTTAGAATCGCAGTGTAACTGCCTGGCTCAGAAGAGCACATTGAGTCAGCCCTTAACCCCAGTGTACAGAAATTGTCAAAACGTGTTTTTCAGCAGAAATAAACATGTTTTGGCAACTTTGGTAACCCCCATGTAACTTATAGGGTAGGAACAACACAGTTTTCAAAACGTGTTTTTCAGCCCGAAATAAACGCGTTTTGTCAGCCCTTAGAATCGCTGTGTAACTGCCTGGCTCAGAAGAGCACATTGAGTCAGCCCTTAACCCCAGTGTGCAGAAATTGTCAAAACGTGTTTTTCAGCAGAAATAAAGACGTTTTGGCAACTTTGGTCACCACCATGTAACTTATAGGGCAGGAACAGCACAGTTTTCAAAACGTGTTTTTCAGCCCGAAATAAACGCGTTTTGTCAGCCCTTAGAATCGCAGTGTAACTGCCTGGCTCAGAAGAGCACATTGAGTCAGCCCTTAACCCCAGTGTACAGAAATTGTCAAAACGTGTTTTTCAGCAGAAATAAACATGTTTTGGCAACTTTGGTAACCCCCATGTAACTTATAGGGTAGGAACAACACAGTTTTCAAAACGTGTTTTTCAGCCCGAAATAAACGCTTTTTCTCAGCCCTTAGATTCGCAGTGTAACTGCCTGGCTCAGAAGAGCACACTGAGTCAGCCCTTAACCCCAGTGCTCAGAAATTGTCAAAACGTGTTTTTCAGCAGAAATAAACATGTTTTGGCAACTTTGGTCACCACCATGTAACTTATAGGGCAGGAACAGCACAGTTTTCAAAACGTGTTTTTCAGCCCGAAATAAACGCTTTTTCTCAGCCCTTAGATTCGCAGTGTAACTGCCTGGCTCAGAAGAGCACATTGAGTCAGCCCTTAACCCCAGTGCTCAGAAATTGTCAAAACGTGTTTTTCAGCAGAAATAAAGACGTTTTGGCAACTTTGGTCACCACCATGTAACTTATAGGGCAGGAACAGCACAGTTTTCAAAACGTGTTTTTCAGCCCGAAATAAACGCGTTTTGTCAGCCCTTAGAATCGCAGTGTAACTGCCTGGCTCAGAAGAGCACATTGATTCAGCCCTTAACCCCAGTGTACAGAAATTGTCAAAACGTGTTTTTCAGCAGAAATAAACATGTTTTGGCAACTTTGGTAACCCCCATGTAACTTATAGGGCAGGAACAACACAGTTTTCAAAACGTGTTTTTCAGCCCGAAATAAACGCTTTTTCTCAGCCCTTAGATTCGCAGTGTAACTGCCTGGCTCAGAAGAGCAGATTGAGTCAGCCCTTAACCCCAGTGCTCAGAAATTGTCAAAACGTGTTTTTCAGCAGAAATAAAGACGTTTTGGCAACTTTGGTCACCACCATGTAACTTATAGGGCAGGAACAACACAGTTTTCAAAACGTGTTTTTCAGCCCGAAATAAACGCGTTTTGTCAGCCTTTAGAATTGCTGTGTAACTGCCTGGCTCAGAAGAGCACATTGAGTCAGCCCTTAACCCCAGTGTACAGAAATTGTCAAAACGTGTTTTTCAGCAGAAATAAACATGTTTTGGCAACTTTGGTAACCCCCGTGTAACTTATAGGGCAGGAACAACACAGTTTTCAAAACGTGTTTTTCAGCCCGAAATAAACGCTTTTTCTCAGCCCTTAGATTCGCAGTGTAACTGCCTGGCTCAGAAGAGCACATTGAGTCAGCCCTTAACCCCAGTGCTCAGAAATTGTCAAAACGTGTTTTTCAGCAGAAATAAAGACGTTTTGGCAACTTTGGTCACCACCATGTAACTTATAGGGCAGGAACAGCACAGTTTTCAAAACGTGTTTTTCAGCCCGAAATAAACGCTTTTTCTCAGCCCTTAGATTCGCAGTGTAACTGCCTGGCTCAGAAGAGCACATTGAGTCAGCCCTTAACCCCAGTGTACAGAAATTGTCAAAACGTGTTTTTCAGCAGAAATAAACATGTTTTGGCAACTTTGGTAACCCCCATGTAACTTATAGGGTAGGAACAACACAGTTTTCAAAACGTGTTTTTCAGCCCGAAATAAACGCTTTTTCTCAGCCCTTAGATTCGCAGTGTAACTGCCTGGCTCAGAAGAGCACACTGAGTCAGCCCTTAACCCCAGTGCTCAGAAATTGTCAAAACGTGTTTTTCAGCAGAAATAAACACGTTTTGGCAACTTTGGTCACCACCATGTAACTTATAGGGCAGGAACAACACAGTTTTCAAAACGTGTTTTTCAGCCCGAAATAAACGCGTTTTGTCAGCCCTTAGAATCGCTGTGTAACTGCCTGGCTCAGAAGAGCACATTGAGTCAGCCCTTAACCCCAGTGCTCAGAAATTGTCAAAACGTGTTTTTCAGCAGAAATAAAGACGTTTTGGCAACTTTGGTCACCACCATGTAACTTATAGGGCAGGAACAGCACAGTTTTCAAAACGTGTTTTTCAGCCCGAAATAAACGCGTTTTGTCAGCCCTTAGAATCGCTGTGTAACTGCCTGGCTCAGAAGAGCACATTGAGTCAGCCCTTAACCCCAGTGTGCAGAAATTGTCAAATCGTGTTTTTCAGCAGAATTAAACACGTTTTGGCAACTTTGGTAACCACCATGTAACTTTTAGGGCAGGAACAACACAGTTTTCAAAACGTGTTTTTCAGCCCGAAATAAACGCGTTTTGTCAGCCCTTAGAATCGCTGTGTAACTGCCTGGCTCAGAAGAGCACATTGAGTCAGCCCTTAACCCCAGTGTGCAGAAATTGTCAAAACGTGTTTTTCAGCAGAAATAAAGACGTTTTGGCAACTTTGGTCACCACCATGTAACTTATAGGGCAGGAACAGCACAGTTTTCAAAACGTGTTTTTCAGCCCGAAATAAACGCGTTTTGTCAGCCCTTAGAATCGCAGTGTAACTGCCTGGCTCAGAAGAGCACATTGAGTCAGCCCTTAACCCCAGTGTACAGAAATTGTCAAAACGTGTTTTTCAGCAGAAATAAACATGTTTTGGCAACTTTGGTAACCCCCATGTAACTTATAGGGTAGGAACAACACAGTTTTCAAAACGTGTTTTTCAGCCCGAAATAAACGCTTTTTCTCAGCCCTTAGATTCGCAGTGTAACTGCCTGGCTCAGAAGAGCACACTGAGTCAGCCCTTAACCCCAGTGCTCAGAAATTGTCAAAACGTGTTTTTCAGCAGAAATAAACATGTTTTGGCAACTTTGGTCACCACCATGTAACTTATAGGGCAGGAACAGCACAGTTTTCAAAACGTGTTTTTCAGCCCGAAATAAACGCTTTTTCTCAGCCCTTAGATTCGCAGTGTAACTGCCTGGCTCAGAAGAGCACATTGAGTCAGCCCTTAACCCCAGTGCTCAGAAATTGTCAAAACGTGTTTTTCAGCAGAAATAAAGACGTTTTGGCAACTTTGGTCACCACCATGTAACTTATAGGGCAGGAACAGCACAGTTTTCAAAACGTGTTTTTCAGCCCGAAATAAACGCGTTTTGTCAGCCCTTAGAATCGCAGTGTAACTGCCTGGCTCAGAAGAGCACATTGAGTCAGCCCTTAACCCCAGTGTACAGAAATTGTCAAAACGTGTTTTTCAGCAGAAATAAACATGTTTTGGCAACTTTGGTAACCCCCATGTAACTTATAGGGCAGGAACAACACAGTTTTCAAAACGTGTTTTTCAGCCCGAAATAAACGCTTTTTCTCAGCCCTTAGATTCGCAGTGTAACTGCCTGGCTCAGAAGAGCACACTGAGTCAGCCCTTAACCCCAGTGCTCAGAAATTGTCAAAACGTGTTTTTCAGCAGAAATAAACATGTTTTGGCAACTTTGGTCACCACCATGTAACTTATAGGGCAGGAACAGCACAGTTTTCAAAACGTGTTTTTCAGCCCGAAATAAACGCGTTTTGTCAGCCCTTAGAATCGCAGTGTAACTGCCTGGCTCAGAAGAGCACATTGAGTCAGCCCTTAACCCCAGTGTACAGAAATTGTCAAAACGTGTTTTTCAGCAGAAATAAACATGTTTTGGCAACTTTGGTAACCCCCATGTAACTTATAGGGTAGGAACAACACAGTTTTCAAAACGTGTTTTTCAGCCCGAAATAAACGCTTTTTCTCAGCCCTTAGATTCGCAGTGTAACTGCCTGGCTCAGAAGAGCACACTGAGTCAGCCCTTAACCCCAGTGCTCAGAAATTGTCAAAACGTGTTTTTCAGCAGAAATAAACATGTTTTGGCAACTTTGGTCACCACCATGTAACTTATAGGGCAGGAACAACACAGTTTTCAAAACGTGTTTTTCAGCCCGAAATAAACGCGTTTTGTCAGCCCTTAGAATCGCTGTGTAACTGCCTGGCTCAGAAGAGCACATTGAGTCAGCCCTTAACCCCAGTGCTCAGAAATTGTCAAATCGTGTTTTTCAGCAGAAATAAACACGTTTTGGCAACTTTGGTCACCACCATGTAACTTTTAGGGCAGGAACAACACAGTTTTCAAAACGTGTTTTTCAGCCCGAAATAAACGCGTTTTGTCAGCCCTTAGAATCGCTGTGTAACTGCCTGGCTCAGAAGAGCACATTGAGTCAGCCCTTAACCCCAGTGTACAGAAATTGTCAAAATGTGTTTTTCAGCAGAAATAAACATGTTTTGGCAACTTTGGTAACCTCCATGTAACTTATAGGGTAGGAACAACACAGTTTTCAAAACGTGTTTTTCAGCCCGAAATAAACGCTTTTTCTCAGCCCTTAGATTCGCAGTGTAACTGCCTGGCACAGAAGAGCACATTGAGTCAGCCCTTAACCCCAGTGCTCAGAAATTGTCAAAACGTGTTTTTCAGCAGAAATAAAGACGTTTTGGCAACTTTGGTCACCACCATGTAACTTATAGGGCAGGAACAGCACAGTTTTCAAAACGTGTTTTTCAGCCCGAAATAAACGCGTTTTGTCAGCCCTTAGAATCGCTGTGTAACTGCCTGGCTCAGAAGAGCACATTGAGTCAGCCCTTAACCCCAGTGTACAGAAATTGTTAAAACGTGTTTTTCAGCAGAAATAAACATGTTTTGGCAACTTTGGTAACCCCCATGTAACTTATAGGGTAGGAACAACACAGTTTTCAAAACGTGTTTTTCAGCCCGAAATAAACGCTTTTTCTCAGCCCTTAGATTCGCAGTGTAACTGCCTGGCTCAGAAGAGCACATTGAGTCAGCCCTTAACCCCAGTGCTCAGAAATTGTCAAAACGTGTTTTTCAGCAGAAATAAAGACGTTTTGGCAACTTTGGTCACCACCATGTAACTTATAGGGCAGGAACAGCACAGTTTTCAAAACGTGTTTTTCAGCCCGAAATAAACGCGTTTTGTCAGCCCTTAGAATCGCAGTGTAACTGCCTGGCTCAGAAGAGCACATTGAGTCAGCCCTTAACCCCAGTGTACAGAAATTGTCAAAACGTGTTTTTCAGCAGAAATAAACATGTTTTGGCAACTTTGGTAACCCCCATGTAACTTATAGGGTAGGAACAACACAGTTTTCAAAACGTGTTTTTCAGCCCGAAATAAACGCTTTTTCTCAGCCCTTAGATTCGCAGTGTAACTGCCTGGCTCAGAAGAGCACACTGAGTCAGCCCTTAACCCCAGTGCTCAGAAATTGTCAAAACGTGTTTTTCAGCAGAAATAAACACGTTTTGGTAACTTTGGTCACCACCATGTAACTTATAGGGCAGGAAAAACACAGTTTTCAAAACGTGTTTTTCAGCCCGAAATAAACGCGTTTTGTCAGCCCTTAGAATCGCTGTGTAACTGCCTGGCTCAGAAGAGCACACTGAGTCAGCCCTTAACCCCAGTGCTCAGAAATTGTCAAAACGTGTTTTTCAGCAGAAATAAACACGTTTTGGCAACTTTGGTCACCACCATGTAACTTATAGGGCAGGAACAGCACAGTTTTCAAAACGTGTTTTTCAGCCCGAAATAAACGCGTTTTGTCAGCCCTTAGAATCGCTGTGTAACTGCCTGGCTCAGAAGAGCACATTGAGTCAGCCCTTAACCCCAGTGTGCAGAAATTGTCAAATCGTGTTTTTCAGCAGAAATAAACACGTTTTGGCAACTTTGGTAACCACCATGTAACTTTTAGGGCAGGAACAACACAGTTTTCAAAACGTGTTTTTCAGCCCGAAATAAACGCGTTTTGTCAGCCCTTAGAATCGCTGTGTAACTGCCTGGCTCAGAAGAGCACATTGAGTCAGCCCTTAACCCCAGTGTGCAGAAATTGTCAAAACGTGTTTTTCAGCAGAAATAAAGACGTTTTGGCAACTTTGGTCACCACCATGTAACTTATAGGGCAGGAACAGCACAGTTTTCAAAACGTGTTTTTCAGCCCGAAATAAACGCGTTTTGTCAGCCCTTAGAATCGCAGTGTAACTGCCTGGCTCAGAAGAGCACATTGAGTCAGCCCTTAACCCCAGTGTACAGAAATTGTCAAAACGTGTTTTTCAGCAGAAATAAACATGTTTTGGCAACTTTGGTAACCCCCATGTAACTTATAGGGTAGGAACAACACAGTTTTCAAAACGTGTTTTTCAGCCCGAAATAAACGCTTTTTCTCAGCCCTTAGATTCGCAGTGTAACTGCCTGGCTCAGAAGAGCACACTGAGTCAGCCCTTAACCCCAGTGCTCAGAAATTGTCAAAACGTGTTTTTCAGCAGAAATAAACATGTTTTGGCAACTTTGGTCACCACCATGTAACTTATAGGGCAGGAACAGCACAGTTTTCAAAACGTGTTTTTCAGCCCGAAATAAACGCTTTTTCTCAGCCCTTAGATTCGCAGTGTAACTGCCTGGCTCAGAAGAGCACATTGAGTCAGCCCTTAACCCCAGTGCTCAGAAATTGTCAAAACGTGTTTTTCAGCAGAAATAAAGACGTTTTGGCAACTTTGGTCACCACCATGTAACTTATAGGGCAGGAACAGCACAGTTTTCAAAACGTGTTTTTCAGCCCGAAATAAACGCGTTTTGTCAGCCCTTAGAATCGCAGTGTAACTGCCTGGCTCAGAAGAGCACATTGAGTCAGCCCTTAACCCCAGTGTACAGAAATTGTCAAAACGTGTTTTTCAGCAGAAATAAACATGTTTTGGCAACTTTGGTAACCCCCATGTAACTTATAGGGCAGGAACAACACAGTTTTCAAAACGTGTTTTTCAGCCCGAAATAAACGCTTTTTCTCAGCCCTTAGATTCGCAGTGTAACTGCCTGGCTCAGAAGAGCAGATTGAGTCAGCCCTTAACCCCAGTGCTCAGAAATTGTCAAAACGTGTTTTTCAGCAGAAATAAAGACGTTTTGGCAACTTTGGTCACCACCATGTAACTTATAGGGCAGGAACAACACAGTTTTCAAAACGTGTTTTTCAGCCCGAAATAAACGCGTTTTGTCAGCCTTTAGAATTGCTGTGTAACTGCCTGGCTCAGAAGAGCACATTGAGTCAGCCCTTAACCCCAGTGTACAGAAATTGTCAAAACGTGTTTTTCAGCAGAAATAAACATGTTTTGGCAACTTTGGTAACCCCCGTGTAACTTATAGGGCAGGAACAACACAGTTTTCAAAACGTGTTTTTCAGCCCGAAATAAACGCTTTTTCTCAGCCCTTAGATTCGCAGTGTAACTGCCTGGCTCAGAAGAGCACATTGAGTCAGCCCTTAACCCCAGTGCTCAGAAATTGTCAAAACGTGTTTTTCAGCAGAAATAAAGACGTTTTGGCAACTTTGGTCACCACCATGTAACTTATAGGGCAGGAACAGCACAGTTTTCAAAACGTGTTTTTCAGCCCGAAATAAACGCTTTTTCTCAGCCCTTAGATTCGCAGTGTAACTGCCTGGCTCAGAAGAGCACATTGAGTCAGCCCTTAACCCCAGTGTACAGAAATTGTCAAAACGTGTTTTTCAGCAGAAATAAACATGTTTTGGCAACTTTGGTAACCCCCATGTAACTTATAGGGTAGGAACAACACAGTTTTCAAAACGTGTTTTTCAGCCCGAAATAAACGCTTTTTCTCAGCCCTTAGATTCGCAGTGTAACTGCCTGGCTCAGAAGAGCACACTGAGTCAGCCCTTAACCCCAGTGCTCAGAAATTGTCAAAACGTGTTTTTCAGCAGAAATAAACACGTTTTGGCAACTTTGGTCACCACCATGTAACTTATAGGGCAGGAACAACACAGTTTTCAAAACGTGTTTTTCAGCCCGAAATAAACGCGTTTTGTCAGCCCTTAGAATCGCTGTGTAACTGCCTGGCTCAGAAGAGCACATTGAGTCAGCCCTTAACCCCAGTGCTCAGAAATTGTCAAAACGTGTTTTTCAGCAGAAATAAAGACGTTTTGGCAACTTTGGTCACCACCATGTAACTTATAGGGCAGGAACAGCACAGTTTTCAAAACGTGTTTTTCAGCCCGAAATAAACGCGTTTTGTCAGCCCTTAGAATCGCTGTGTAACTGCCTGGCTCAGAAGAGCACATTGAGTCAGCCCTTAACCCCAGTGTGCAGAAATTGTCAAATCGTGTTTTTCAGCAGAATTAAACACGTTTTGGCAACTTTGGTAACCACCATGTAACTTTTAGGGCAGGAACAACACAGTTTTCAAAACGTGTTTTTCAGCCCGAAATAAACGCGTTTTGTCAGCCCTTAGAATCGCTGTGTAACTGCCTGGCTCAGAAGAGCACATTGAGTCAGCCCTTAACCCCAGTGTGCAGAAATTGTCAAAACGTGTTTTTCAGCAGAAATAAAGACGTTTTGGCAACTTTGGTCACCACCATGTAACTTATAGGGCAGGAACAGCACAGTTTTCAAAACGTGTTTTTCAGCCCGAAATAAACGCGTTTTGTCAGCCCTTAGAATCGCAGTGTAACTGCCTGGCTCAGAAGAGCACATTGAGTCAGCCCTTAACCCCAGTGTACAGAAATTGTCAAAACGTGTTTTTCAGCAGAAATAAACATGTTTTGGCAACTTTGGTAACCCCCATGTAACTTATAGGGTAGGAACAACACAGTTTTCAAAACGTGTTTTTCAGCCCGAAATAAACGCTTTTTCTCAGCCCTTAGATTCGCAGTGTAACTGCCTGGCTCAGAAGAGCACACTGAGTCAGCCCTTAACCCCAGTGCTCAGAAATTGTCAAAACGTGTTTTTCAGCAGAAATAAACATGTTTTGGCAACTTTGGTCACCACCATGTAACTTATAGGGCAGGAACAGCACAGTTTTCAAAACGTGTTTTTCAGCCCGAAATAAACGCTTTTTCTCAGCCCTTAGATTCGCAGTGTAACTGCCTGGCTCAGAAGAGCACATTGAGTCAGCCCTTAACCCCAGTGCTCAGAAATTGTCAAAACGTGTTTTTCAGCAGAAATAAAGACGTTTTGGCAACTTTGGTCACCACCATGTAACTTATAGGGCAGGAACAGCACAGTTTTCAAAACGTGTTTTTCAGCCCGAAATAAACGCGTTTTGTCAGCCCTTAGAATCGCAGTGTAACTGCCTGGCTCAGAAGAGCACATTGAGTCAGCCCTTAACCCCAGTGTACAGAAATTGTCAAAACGTGTTTTTCAGCAGAAATAAACATGTTTTGGCAACTTTGGTAACCCCCATGTAACTTATAGGGCAGGAACAACACAGTTTTCAAAACGTGTTTTTCAGCCCGAAATAAACGCTTTTTCTCAGCCCTTAGATTCGCAGTGTAACTGCCTGGCTCAGAAGAGCACACTGAGTCAGCCCTTAACCCCAGTGCTCAGAAATTGTCAAAACGTGTTTTTCAGCAGAAATAAACATGTTTTGGCAACTTTGGTCACCACCATGTAACTTATAGGGCAGGAACAGCACAGTTTTCAAAACGTGTTTTTCAGCCCGAAATAAACGCGTTTTGTCAGCCCTTAGAATCGCAGTGTAACTGCCTGGCTCAGAAGAGCACATTGAGTCAGCCCTTAACCCCAGTGTACAGAAATTGTCAAAACGTGTTTTTCAGCAGAAATAAACATGTTTTGGCAACTTTGGTAACCCCCATGTAACTTATAGGGTAGGAACAACACAGTTTTCAAAACGTGTTTTTCAGCCCGAAATAAACGCTTTTTCTCAGCCCTTAGATTCGCAGTGTAACTGCCTGGCTCAGAAGAGCACACTGAGTCAGCCCTTAACCCCAGTGCTCAGAAATTGTCAAAACGTGTTTTTCAGCAGAAATAAACATGTTTTGGCAACTTTGGTCACCACCATGTAACTTATAGGGCAGGAACAACACAGTTTTCAAAACGTGTTTTTCAGCCCGAAATAAACGCGTTTTGTCAGCCCTTAGAATCGCTGTGTAACTGCCTGGCTCAGAAGAGCACATTGAGTCAGCCCTTAACCCCAGTGCTCAGAAATTGTCAAATCGTGTTTTTCAGCAGAAATAAACACGTTTTGGCAACTTTGGTCACCACCATGTAACTTTTAGGGCAGGAACAACACAGTTTTCAAAACGTGTTTTTCAGCCCGAAATAAACGCGTTTTGTCAGCCCTTAGAATCGCTGTGTAACTGCCTGGCTCAGAAGAGCACATTGAGTCAGCCCTTAACCCCAGTGTACAGAAATTGTCAAAATGTGTTTTTCAGCAGAAATAAACATGTTTTGGCAACTTTGGTAACCTCCATGTAACTTATAGGGTAGGAACAACACAGTTTTCAAAACGTGTTTTTCAGCCCGAAATAAACGCTTTTTCTCAGCCCTTAGATTCGCAGTGTAACTGCCTGGCACAGAAGAGCACATTGAGTCAGCCCTTAACCCCAGTGCTCAGAAATTGTCAAAACGTGTTTTTCAGCAGAAATAAAGACGTTTTGGCAACTTTGGTCACCACCATGTAACTTATAGGGCAGGAACAGCACAGTTTTCAAAACGTGTTTTTCAGCCCGAAATAAACGCGTTTTGTCAGCCCTTAGAATCGCTGTGTAACTGCCTGGCTCAGAAGAGCACATTGAGTCAGCCCTTAACCCCAGTGTACAGAAATTGTTAAAACGTGTTTTTCAGCAGAAATAAACATGTTTTGGCAACTTTGGTAACCCCCATGTAACTTATAGGGTAGGAACAACACAGTTTTCAAAACGTGTTTTTCAGCCCGAAATAAACGCTTTTTCTCAGCCCTTAGATTCGCAGTGTAACTGCCTGGCTCAGAAGAGCACATTGAGTCAGCCCTTAACCCCAGTGCTCAGAAATTGTCAAAACGTGTTTTTCAGCAGAAATAAAGACGTTTTGGCAACTTTGGTCACCACCATGTAACTTATAGGGCAGGAACAGCACAGTTTTCAAAACGTGTTTTTCAGCCCGAAATAAACGCGTTTTGTCAGCCCTTAGAATCGCAGTGTAACTGCCTGGCTCAGAAGAGCACATTGACTCAGCCCTTAACCCCAGTGTACAGAAATTGTCAAAACGTGTTTTTCAGCAGAAATAAACATGTTTTGGCAACTTTGGTAACCCCCATGTAACTTATAGGGTAGGAACAACACAGTTTTCAAAACGTGTTTTTCAGCCCGAAATAAACGCTTTTTCTCAGCCCTTAGATTCGCAGTGTAACTGCCTGGCTCAGAAGAGCACACTGAGTCAGCCCTTAACCCCAGTGCTCAGAAATTGTCAAAACGTGTTTTTCAGCAAAAATAAACATGTTTTGGCAACTTTGGTCACCACCATGTAACTTATAGGGCAGGAACAGCACAGTTTTCAAAACGTGTTTTTCAGCCCGAAATAAACGCGTTTTGTCAGCCCTTAGAATCGCAGTGTAACTGCCTGGCTCAGAAGAGCACATTGAGTCAGCCCTTAACCCCAGTGTACAGAAATTGTCAAAACGTGTTTTTCAGCAGAAATAAACATGTTTTGGCAACTTTGGTAACCCCCATGTAACTTATAGGGTAGGAACAACACAGTTTTCAAAACGTGTTTTTCAGCCCGAAATAAACGCTTTTTCTCAGCCCTTAGATTCGCAGTGTAACTGCCTGGCTCAGAAGAGCACACTGAGTCAGCCCTTAACCCCAGTGCTCAGAAATTGTCAAAACGTGTTTTTCAGCAGAAATAAACACGTTTTGGTAACTTTGGTCACCACCATGTAACTTATAGGGCAGGAACAACACAGTTTTCAAAACGTGTTTTTCAGCCCGAAATAAACGCGTTTTGTCAGCCCTTAGAATCGCTGTGTAACTGCCTGGCTCAGAAGAGCACACTGAGTCAGCCCTTAACCCCAGTGCTCAGAAATTGTCAAAACGTGTTTTTCAGCAGAAATAAACACGTTTTGGCAACTTTGGTCACCACCATGTAACTTATAGGGCAGGAACAACACAGTTTTCAAAACGTGTTTTTCAGCCCGAAATAAACGCGTTTTGTCAGCCCTTAGAATCGCTGTGTAACTGCCTGGCTCAGAAGAGCACATTGAGTCAGCCCTTAACCCCAGTGCTCAGAAATTGTCAAAACGTGTTTTTCAGCAGAAATAAAGACGTTTTGGCAACTTTGGTCACCACCATGTAACTTATAGGGCAGGAACAGCACAGTTTTCAAAACGTGTTTTTCAGCCCGAAATAAACGCGTTTTGTCAGCCCTTAGAATCGCTGTGTAACTGCCTGGCTCAGAAGAGCACATTGAGTCAGCCCTTAACCCCAGTGTGCAGAAATTGTCAAATCGTGTTTTTCAGCAGAAATAAACACGTTTTGGCAACTTTGGTAACCACCATGTAACTTTTAGGGCAGGAACAACACAGTTTTCAAAACGTGTTTTTCAGCCCGAAATAAACGCGTTTTGTCAGCCCTTTGAATCGCTGTGTAACTGCCTGGCTCAGAAGAGCACATTGAGTCAGCCCTTAACCCCAGTGTGCAGAAATTGTCAAAACGTGTTTTTCAGCAGAAATAAAGACGTTTTGGCAACTTTGGTCACCACCATGTAACTTATAGGGCAGGAACAGCACAGTTTTCAAAACGTGTTTTTCAGCCCGATATAAACGCGTTTTGTCAGCCCTTAGAATCGCAGTGTAACTGCCTGGCTCAGAAGAGCACATTGAGTCAGCCCTTAACCCCAGTGTACAGAAATTGTCAAAACGTGTTTTTCAGCAGAAATAAACATGTTTTGGCAACTTTGGTAACCCCCATGTAACTTATAGGGTAGGAACAACACAGTTTTCAAAACGTGTTTTTCAGCCTGAAATAAACGCTTTTTCTCAGCCCTTAGATTCGCAGTGTAACTGCCTGGCTCAGAAGAGCACACTGAGTCAGCCCTTAACCCCAGTGCTCAGAAATTGTCAAAACGTGTTTTTCAGCAGAAATAAACATGTTTTGGCAACTTTGGTCACCACCATGTAACTTATAGGGCAGGAACAGCACAGTTTTCAAAACGTGTTTTTCAGCCCGAAATAAACGCTTTTTCTCAGCCCTTAGATTCGCAGTGTAACTGCCTGGCTCAGAAGAGCACATTGAGTCAGCCCTTAACCCCAGTGCTCAGAAATTGTCAAAACGTGTTTTTCAGCAGAAATAAAGACGTTTTGGCAACTTTGGTCACCACCATGTAACTTATAGGGCAGGAACAGCACAGTTTTCAAAACGTGTTTTTCAGCCCGAAATAAACGCGTTTTGTCAGCCCTTAGAATCGCAGTGTAACTGCCTGGCTCAGAAGAGCACATTGAGTCAGCCCTTAACCCCAGTGTACAGAAATTGTCAAAACGTGTTTTTCAGCAGAAATAAACATGTTTTGGCAACTTTGGTAACCCCCATGTAACTTATAGGGCAGGAACAACACAGTTTTCAAAACGTGTTTTTCGGCCCGAAATAAACGCGTTTTGTCAGCCCTTAGAATCGCTGTGTAACTGCCTGGCTCAGAAGAGCACATTGAGTCAGCCCTTAACCCCAGTGTACAGAAATTGTCAAAACGTGTTTTTCAGCTGAAATAAACATGTTTTGGCAACTTTGGTAACCCCCATGTAACTTATAGGGTAGGAACAACACAGTTTTCAAAACGTGTTTTTCAGCCCGAAATAAACGCTTTTTCTCAGCCCTTAGATTCGCAGTGTAACTGCCTGGCTCAGAAGAGCAGATTGAGTCAGCCCTTAACCCCAGTGCTCAGAAATTGTCAAAACGTGTTTTTCAGCAGAAATAAAGACGTTTTGGCAACTTTGGTCACCACCATGTAACTTATAGGGCAGGAACAACACAGTTTTCAAAACGTGTTTTTCAGCCCGAAATAAACGCGTTTTGTCAGCCTTTAGAATTGCTGTGTAACTGCCTGGCTCAGAAGAGCACATTGAGTCAGCCCTTAACCCCAGTGTACAGAAATTGTCAAAACGTGTTTTTCAGCAGAAATAAACATGTTTTGGCAACTTTGGTAACCCCCGTGTAACTTATAGGGCAGGAACAACACAGTTTTCAAAACGTGTTTTTCAGCCCGAAATAAACGCTTTTTCTCAGCCCTTAGATTCGCAGTGTAACTGCCTGGCTCAGAAGAGCACATTGAGTCAGCCCTTAACCCCAGTGCTCAGAAATTGTCAAAACGTGTTTTTCAGCAGAAATAAAGACGTTTTGGCAACTTTGGTCACCACCATGTAACTTATAGGGCAGGAACAGCACAGTTTTCAAAACGTGTTTTTCAGCCCGAAATAAACGCTTTTTCTCAGCCCTTAGATTCGCAGTGTAACTGCCTGGCTCAGAAGAGCACATTGAGTCAGCCCTTAACCCCAGTGCTCAGAAATTGTCAAATCGTGTTTTTCAGCAGAAATAAACACGTTTTGGCAACTTTGGTCACCACCATGTAACTTTTAGGGCAGGAACAACACAGTTTTCAAAACGTGTTTTTCAGCCCGAAATAAACGCGTTTTGTCAGCCCTTAGAATCGCTGTGTAACTGCCTGGCTCAGAAGAGCACATTGAGTCAGCCCTTAACCCCAGTGTACAGAAATTGTCAAAATGTGTTTTTCAGCAGAAATAAACATGTTTTGGCAACTTTGGTAACCCCCATGTAACTTATAGGGTAGGAACAACACAGTTTTCAAAACGTGTTTTTCAGCCCGAAATAAACGCTTTTTCTCAGCCCTTAGATTCGCAGTGTAACTGCCTGGCACAGAAGAGCACATTGAGTCAGCCCTTAACCCCAGTGCTCAGAAATTGTCAAAACGTGTTTTTCAGCAGAAATAAAGACGTTTTGGCAACTTTGGTCACCACCATGTAACTTATAGGGCAGGAACAGCACAGTTTTCAAAACGTGTTTTTCAGCCCGAAATAAACGCGTTTTGTCAGCCCTTAGAATCGCTGTGTAACTGCCTGGCTCAGAAGAGCACATTGAGTCAGCCCTTAACCCCAGTGTACAGAAATTGTCAAAACGTGTTTTTCAGCAGAAATAAACATGTTTTGGCAACTTTGGTAACCCCCATGTAACTTATAGGGTAGGAACAACACAGTTTTCAAAACGTGTTTTTCAGCCCGAAATAAACGCTTTTTCTCAGCCCTTAGATTCGCAGTGTAACTGCCTGGCTCAGAAGAGCACATTGAGTCAGCCCTTAACCCCAGTGCTCAGAAATTGTCAAAACGTGTTTTTCAGCAGAAATAAGATCGTTTTGGCAACTTTGGTCACCACCATGTAACTTATAGGGCAGGAACAACACAGTTTTCAAAACGTGTTTTTCAGCCCGAAATAAACGCTTTTTCTCAGCCCTTAGATTCGCAGTGTAACTGCCTGGCTCAGAAGAGCACAATGAGTCAGCCCTTAACCCCAGTGCTCAGAAATTGTCAAAACGTGTTTTTCAGCAGAAATAAACATGTTTTGGCAACTTTGGTCACCACCATGTAACTTATAGGGCAGGAACAACACAGTTTTCAAAACGTGTTTTTCAGCCCGAAATAAACGCGTTTTGTCAGCCCTTAGAATCGCTGTGTAACTGCCTGGCTCAGAAGAGCACATTGAGTCAGCCCTTAACCCCAGTGCTCAGAAATTGTCAAAACGTGTTTTTCAGCAGAAATAAACATGTTTTGGCAACTTTGGTCACCACCATGTAACTTATAGGGCAGGAACAGCACAGTTTTCAAAACGTGTTTTTCAGCCCGAAATAAACGCTTTTTCTCAGCCCTTAGATTCGCAGTGTAACTGCCTGGCTCAGAAGAGCACATTGAGTCAGCCCTTAACCCCAGTGCTCAGAAATTGTCAAATCGTGTTTTTCAGCAGAAATAAACACGTTTTGGCAACTTTGGTCACCACCATGTAACTTTTAGGGCAGGAACAACACAGTTTTCAAAACGTGTTTTTCAGCCCGAAATAAACGCGTTTTGTCAGCCCTTAGAATCGCTGTGTAACTGCCTGGCTCAGAAGAGCACATTGAGTCAGCCCTTAACCCCAGTGTACAGAAATTGTCAAAATGTGTTTTTCAGCAGAAATAAACATGTTTTGGCAACTTTGGTAACCTCCATGTAACTTATAGGGCAGGAACAGCACAGTTTTCAAAACGTGTTTTTCAGCCCGAAATAAACGCGTTTTGTCAGCCCTTAGAATCGCTGTGTAACTGCCTGGCTCAGAAGAGCACACTGAGTCAGCCCTTAACCCCAGTGCTCAGAAATTGTCAAATCGTGTTTTTCAGCAGAAATAAACACGTTTTGGCAACTTTGGTCACCACCATGTAACTTTTAGGGCAGGAACAACACAGTTTTCAAAACGTGTTTTTCAGCCCGAAATAAACGCGTTTTGTCAGCCCTTAGAATCGCTGTGTAACTGCCTGGCTCAGAAGAGCACATTGAGTCAGCCCTTAACCCCAGTGTACAGAAATTGTCAAAATGTGTTTTTCAGCAGAAATAAACATGTTTTGGCAACTTTGGTAACCTCCATGTAACTTATAGGGTAGGAACAACACAGTTTTCAAAACGTGTTTTTCAGCCCGAAATAAACGCTTTTTCTCAGCCCTTAGATTCGCAGTGTAACTGCCTGGCACAGAAGAGCACATTGAGTCAGCCCTTAACCCCAGTGCTCAGAAATTGTCAAAACGTGTTTTTCAGCAGAAATAAAGACGTTTTGGCAACTTTGGTCACCACCATGTAACTTATAGGGCAGGAACAGCACAGTTTTCAAAACGTGTTTTTCAGCCCGAAATAAACGCGTTTTGTCAGCCCTTAGAATCGCTGTGTAACTGCCTGGCTCAGAAGAGCACATTGAGTCAGCCCTTAACCCCAGTGTACAGAAATTGTCAAAACGTGTTTTTCAGCAGAAATAAACATGTTTTGGCAACTTTGGTAACCCCCATGTAACTTATAGGGTAGGAACAACACAGTTTTCAAAACGTGTTTTTCAGCCCGAAATAAACGCTTTTTCTCAGCCCTTAGATTCGCAGTGTAACTGCCTGGCTCAGAAGAGCACATTGAGTCAGCCCTTAACCCCAGTGCTCAGAAATTTTCAAAACGTGTTTTTCAGCAGAAATAAAGACGTTTTGGCAACTTTGGTCACCACCATGTAACTTATAGGGCAGGAACAGCACAGTTTTCAAAACGTGTTTTTCAGCCCGAAATAAACGCGTTTTGTCAGCCCTTAGAATCGCAGTGTAACTGCCTGGCTCAGAAGAGCACATTGAGTCAGCCCTTAACCCCAGTGCTCAGAAATTGTCAAAACGTGTTTTTCAGCAGAAATAAAGACGTTTTGGCAACTTTGGTCACCACCATGTAACTTATAGGGCAGGAACAGCACAGTTTTCAAAACGTGTTTTTCAGCCCGAAATAAACGCTTTTTCTCAGCCCTTAGATTCGCAGTGTAACTGCCTGGCTCAGAAGAGCACATTGAGTCAGCCCTTAACCCCAGTGTACAGAAATTGTCAAAACGTGTTTTTCAGCAGAAATAAACATGTTTTGGCAACTTTGGTAACCCCCATGTAACTTATAGGGTAGGAACAACACAGTTTTCAAAACGTGTTTTTCAGCCCGAAATAAACGCTTTTTCTCAGCCCTTAGATTCGCAGTGTAACTGCCTGGCTCAGAAGAGCACACTGAGTCAGCCCTTAACCCCAGTGCTCAGAAATTGTCAAAACGTGTTTTTCAGCAGAAATAAACACGTTTTGGCAACTTTGGTCACCACCATGTAACTTATAGGGCAGGAACAACACAGTTTTCAAAACGTGTTTTTCAGCCCGAAATAAACGCGTTTTGTCAGCCCTTAGAATCGCTGTGTAACTGCCTGGCTCAGAAGAGCACATTGAGTCAGCCCTTAACCCCAGTGCTCAGAAATTGTCAAAACGTGTTTTTCAGCAGAAATAAAGACGTTTTGGCAACTTTGGTCACCACCATGTAACTTATAGGGCAGGAACAGCACAGTTTTCAAAACGTGTTTTTCAGCCCGAAATAAACGCGTTTTGTCAGCCCTTAGAATCGCTGTGTAACTGCCTGGCTCAGAAGAGCACATTGAGTCAGCCCTTAACCCCAGTGTGCAGAAATTGTCAAATCGTGTTTTTCAGCAGAATTAAACACGTTTTGGCAACTTTGGTAACCACCATGTAACTTTTAGGGCAGGAACAACACAGTTTTCAAAACGTGTTTTTCAGCCCGAAATAAACGCGTTTTGTCAGCCCTTAGAATCGCTGTGTAACTGCCTGGCTCAGAAGAGCACATTGAGTCAGCCCTTAACCCCAGTGTGCAGAAATTGTCAAAACGTGTTTTTCAGCAGAAATAAAGACGTTTTGGCAACTTTGGTCACCACCATGTAACTTATAGGGCAGGAACAGCA